>NW_014577320.1:262324-269458 GCF_000485595.1 Priapulus caudatus | reverse complement strand
GGCGTTGCGACAATACCAGAAAAAAAAAGCCACGGGAGCGGCGAGCGATTTCGCTCCCGTCAGCTTTCAAAGCGCTCTGGTAACAACAATTACGAGAGCGAAAATTTTGGAAGATACGAGAAAAAATCGCTCCCGTGCCGCCGGCAGCGTTATAGAAGTTAGTTTCGGCCCCGGAGGCCCGAGCCCACCAAGTTTTTGCTCGGCCTTAACAATAAGTTTTTATATCTCAGGGGTTAATTATCGTGGGGAGTGAGGGCACGACCAGTGACACCTGACACGCACGTAACCAAAGCTGTTAACTGAATTCGTCACTGATTTGTAGAAAGTGAACTATTTTTATTCAGTTAGATATCTAGAAGCAATGTAAACTGTATATACTTAAAAAGATTCTAGGCACTTGTAACTTTGCGGATGTGCGGCAGCATTGATCTATGCATGGGGGTACCGTGGACTGGGGAGGAGAGAAACGAAAGTAAAACCTTACCCAAAAGCTCCCGGCATTCCTAGAGATTCCAGTACAAGTCTTTTTTAACATACTCAAAGTAACTAAAAACTCTCTCTGAAGTTCTGAACTTGCTCAGTCAATGTTCTCTGAAGTTCTGAACTTGCTCAGTCGATGTAAAAATAAAGTTGAAAGATGAAAAGAAATAAAGTAAAAAAAAAAGAAACTTGAAAATAACCATACCATCATTACCATGATTATAATTCTTGATTTCCTGTCTTTGTCATGTTACCTGACTATGTGTACTGTGTAGTGCATGTCTGTCTGTGTGAATGAAATTATAAAAATAAGAATGTGATTGGTTTCTTAGTCGAGTGAAATGAGATTAAAAAAAACGTGATCGAATGTAATTTGTTGACGATTTCTTAACACTGATAGTCTGATACTGGTGCTGAGTGCTGAATGCTGATGAATGATATAATTAGAGTCAGTGCATCAAAATTATGAAAATTTTAACAAAATCATGCTATGAAAAAGTAGCTCTGGCCAAGCCTAAAATAGCTCCCGTAAAAAAAATTACGAGAGCTCTTTTTCCATACAAAATAAAAAAAGAGCTCTCGTAAAAAAAAAAGTAATTTTTAGGCTGGACTATATATGCATTACTGCACTGTGATGGATGTCTCGCGCTACCGCGAGAAAGTCCGAGAGATGGCAACGGTAAACATAAATTGTAATCAGGCACGATTTGGTGAATACGAAGGTTCTAAGACATTTTATCGTTACTATAGACAATTGCTGTTACTCAAGCAATAATGGTAGGTATCATGAAAGTGGGGAAAACAATGGAAAACTCATGCAAAAGTTACTTTAATACGTGCATAATGTTTAACTAAGTTGAAGAGTAAAATACCAAGTTAACACATTTTTACCAAACTATTTTACTCTACAATGAAGACTTCTGCATAAAATGTGGCATAAGTGGAATGTGGAGATTTCATCACAGCACTGATAGCACTAGCCATGGTTGCCCTCCTTACTGTGTGGTACATCTAAAAATTTACTTACTTCCGAGGTAATAGAGTTGGGTACCGCGAAACCAAGAACAGGTCAGAGGAATATAACTCGAAGGCCATGTGCGCCATTTTCGGTGCGACTAAAATCGGCAATGGACCTGATTTCCACAGTAGGTAGGCCTAAACACAAGGCAAGTACATATCTTCGCAATGATAATTATTAAGTTGTTGTAGATTGATGTTTTCTGGTTTTCAATGTTTTTATATTTATATATATACGAGTATATGATGCTTATTTATGCTCGCGCCAACGCGAGTTGCAACGTTACATGGTATGTTATGTCGTTTCGGGTTTTCCGCGTTCCGATCGAAACACATGCGCAATGGAAACATGGCGGTTGGCGGTTAAAGTGAAATTTAGGTTCGGCTCTTAAAATTTACACTGCGCACAGCGAACTGAGGTATTAGTTTTAATACCAACGCTGGAATACTATAACTTATAAGGTGAAGGTTATACTTGATACAAAACAAGGCAGAAATGCTTAGATGATTATTATATTTGAGATATACGTAATTGTTCGGCAGTTTTTGTAGAGGTACAAGATTATCCAATAGATGGATGTCAGGCTGTGTATATTAAGGTTAGTCACACAGCCTGGTCGGGTTAGTCGGTTACCTGCTTGTCGAACTGGCAAGTCCACATGCTCTGCCATTAAAACCTGAAGCACCGTAGGTGCAAATCCTATAATCTTATGTATCTGAAAAGTAAAATATATGTGAAGTTAAAACGCATATTACACGCAGAATGAGTTCCAATACCAATAACCTTTATGCTGCCTTACGTCTACACCAGCACCGCGAACACGTGCAACCGTGCGGCCATTTTTCATTCTCCCGGCCACGAGCGACGCGCCAAGTATATTTATATAGACAATTTCACAGCAAACCTGTAGTAATTGTGCTTCGGCATCTTCTCTTTGGGCTGGGTTAATAGTTGCCCGTAATATCTCTACCAGTTTTGGGACTTCCATTTTCACAGAGACGGAAAATATGGTAAAATCGTCGCCGCTCGAAATATTCACGTGTCATAGATCCATCAGCGGCATCGTCAACTGGCGCGAATGTAGCCTCGCTATCGATTCTTGCCGCTCAGTGGCGCCATCTCGCGATACACGAGAGAACATCGAATAAATCTATACGCACCTCAGAGCTTCACAGTTTAATGTTTAGATACACGAACAAGCAAGCGTGGCAGATATCTATATGGGTGTGTACTGTGTAGTGTATATATGTAGTACACAGTGAGTAAAATTATCTTATATATAAATGTATATACTAAAAGTAAATCATATATCTTTCAGTTTCATATCAGTGACCAGTCCCATTTCAGCGCAAAAAGTGAATAAATGATGCGTGACACTGGACGGTGGCTCACTCTCCCGGGAGCTCACGAGTGATTTATTTTCTCATGATTCAACTTTCGCTCACGCTCAATGTTGGCTTCCATCCATTTATCAGATACTAGATTTGATAGCAAGTGTCTCGTGACCCGGGAAATTACAATTACGTAGTTGAATAAAACGTATTTTTTCGCGTTAAATTAAGCTATTGCAGAAAGTGTAATTCAATAAAATAACTTTTTTGATGTCATTTTTTTCAATATAACAGAAGACAGGAAAAATGAGGTGACAATGGCATATTTATTTTTCATTGGAACAGTAACAACAGTAGTAAATATCAATTATCTATGTAGTTATCTAATGCTATAAGTTTTCAGGTGATGTAAATACACTCATCAGCAAATTCATACAAACCAAATATTTTGGTTATGAGAAGGTGTATCACAGACTCCAACAGTGCTGTTTCATTGCTGGAATATATATATATATATATATATATATATATATATATATATATATATATATATATATTAAAGCAAGAGAGAAAGAGAGAGAGAGAGAGAAAGAGAAAGAGAGAAACCAAATACTACTGATGCATGAATGTATGGGAACTCTTCAGTATATAAACTCCTTTATTCCTTTTACTGTCATTATTCATGAGAATCATTCGACACATGTACCAGCCATGGAAAAATGAATTTAGATGTGATGATTTTAAAACAAATGTTCTGATAGGCAGGATCATAAAACTAAAATCGAACCAAATCATTTTAATTTCCTCACAGCTATAGTGTACACTTCATTCTTCGGCATAAATGGCTCTTTTGTGTGCTCTGTCCTGCTCTTGTTTAATTTGTCCACTTAGACTGTGCAGATCCTGTGCCAGTCTCATGTGCAGTTGTGTGCCGATCTCTGTAAAATATGCGATGTATAGTTTATTAAGCAATCATTTCATATGAATGGCTAGGCTCATAAAATGTTATATATACATAAACGCACGCACGCCCCTACGCACGCACGCCCCTACGCACGCACGCACGCATGCACCTATGTACGCACGTACGCACGCACGCACGCACGTACGCACGCACGTACGCACGCACGCACTCACACACGCGCACGCACACACATATAAAATGCAAAAACATATTCCTATTGACAACTATCAGTTATTAATGCATGTCTTGGGTAGCGTGAAAATTCACACATTGTAATGAGTTTTCGAACAGGCCAGCAGATTAAAAGTTTAAACGACTAAATTTTGCTCGGTATAATTATTTGCGTTTTTTTTCATGCAGCCTATTCACCTTCACTACTGCGCCTTGAGAGTTCCAGTGCAGACACGTGGTGATAAGCACCCTCTTCTACCTCCCTGTCCAATGCTGACTCTGCAGAACTGGTACTCACAATCTTCCTAGGTGTGCTTTCACCCGCATTTCTTTTCTCGGGTACTTCCCTACTGGTACACGAGACATCAGCCTCTGCCCACAGAGGGCGCACGGGTTGCGGCAGCCGCGACGGCTGCCGTTTGCTCTTATGGAGTTGTCGTGACTGGAATTGCTGACTGTAGGTTTTTTGTGATGCCTCGATTTTTCGCCTGTAACAGTGAGCCGATAGTCATCTGACGCATCTCATCATCATCTCATCCCCTGGCTCGTCAGATGTCGTGATCTAGTGCAGATCATTTAGATTGCAATCAACTGAATCATAATAGCAAATGATCTTAGTTCGTACGTTATGATAATATTAGAGGAATAGTTGTACAAAAGTTAGAAGTCTGTCACTGCTATTTATTTTCATCAGCACGAGTTGCGAACGGCCGCCGTCACGTGATGTGTGACGGACGTATACACAAGTAACCTCACGCTCTCAATTAAGTCACGCTCACAGTTTCTTGCTGATGGCTTCTGGTAGGTGGTGTGGTGGTTTCTGAGGGAGCAATTGCTGCCCGGGTTGCGATCTGCTCGCCCAGGACTGCGGTGATGGCGAGCGAAGGTGTACGGTGGACTCCGGTGTTGTCAGCTCACTTAATCTTATATCCATTGCTGGAGTGGATGGGATTGATTCTACGGCATGAGGTGTGAATGGTGATGCCAGGAACAGCCTGCAGTAAATTACATTAGCGGGTAAAATATATCTCCGACCCACGCCATACTAGTCTCGTTTCCGAATGAATCCACAGTAGCTCGAACCCACACGGAATCTTTCTTGAAGACACTGAAAATAAATCCCGCCCACACTAAATCTCTTTCTTGTCCACACTAAACATGTACCCACCTCTACGTTACATAAACTGCTCAGGGGCGTAGCTCGGGCAAGTTTCTAGAGGGTGCGGCAAAATTTCGTAACCCAACTGGGTAATTTCAATAGAGTGGTGCAGCTCCCATGCAGTTGACGTGAATAATGTAGCGGATGTGGGTGTACGACGAGGATTACACGGATTAATTACACGAGAATTTTCATTTATTTTAGGGTTGTATATATTTATTATTCTTTTATTTTAGTGTTCTCTAAAATATAGATAGGAGCAGCTGCCCCCTTAAACCGGCAATAGCCGCTGCCCTTACAATGCCGCGCTCCCTCATACAGGCGCTGACACTGCAACGCCGTACCCCTCTCCCATGCATCTGTCACTGATTTTGCAATGTCGTGCTCCCTTCCATCCGTCTGTCACTGCCCCTGCAATGTCGTGCACCCTTCCACACGTCTGTCACTGCCCCTGCAATGTCGTGCACCCTTCCACACGTCTGTCACTGCCCCTGCAATGTCGTGCTCCCTTCCACACGTCTGTCACTGCCCCTGCAATGTCGTGCTCCCTTCCACACGTCTGTCACTGACCCTCCAACACGTCTGTCCCTGACCCTCCCACACGTCTGTCCCTGACCCTCCCACACGTCTGTCCCTGACCCTCCCACACGTCTGTCCCTGACCCTCCCACACGTCTATCACTGACCCTCCCACACGTCTATCACTGACCCTCCCACACGTCTGTCCCTGACCCTCCCACACGTCTGTCACTGACCCTCCCACACGTCTGTCACTGACCCTCCCACACGTCTGTCACCGCCCTCCCACACGTCTGTCACTGACTCTCCTACACGTCTGTCACTGACCCTCCCACACGTCTGTCCCTGAACCTCCCACACGTCTGTCACTGACTCTCCCACACGTCTGTCACTGACCCTCCCACACGTCTGTCACTGCCCCCTCCCACACGTCTGTCACTGCCCCCTCCCACACGTCTGTCTCTGACCTGGTGAGGCCTTCTAGCTTCTTGACGAGCCGTTCGTTATCTCGCGACAGCGTCTCGTGGTCGCTGCCTAGTTTCACCCTGCTGTGATGAAGCTCTACGTTCTCCACCCTGTAAAACACACACGCACATGTATGCATCCCTCGTATGTGCAGTGTAGTTTGTCAACCATGCCGAAAAAGACAAAGGTATATATGCATTATAGTCTTAGTCTGTGTGTATATATATAAATATATATATATATACATACATACATAAGATCAGAAGTAAGGTGAATAAAAGAAAATTTGCTCTCATTCATTCCTGATAAGATGTTACACACACGTGTTGTGCTTGGAGGACGCACATGCACATAGGTACATACGTGTTATAGTCTTAGTCTGTATGTGTCGTTTTAAAACATAGATATCCAATAATATAATGTGCTGAATGTGTGAATTGTGGCGCCACCTACCGGAGATTCTCGTTCTCGACCATGTACTCCTGTAGCATCTCGTATAGGCCACTCTCGATCGAGTTTGGCGTGTAGTTGATGCTGGCTTCCGAATTTGACTTCGCCTGGGAACGCTCCTGCCTTCTCGTCTCCATCTGCTCCTGTGTTGGAAAAGCCAACTGCAGCAAACAAACACGATTACTTATTAAACTAATATGTTATAGATGCTTGGTGATGTAGGAGATGAGAGTGTGTGTTTGTTATTGCCACCACTCTGCTCTATTTTACTATTGAGTATTGACCGTTATGAAGAAATGAGGTAGATGGTAGGGAAAGCCTACAAAGAGAGAGTGATCCTGAGATACTGAGACGACCTGAGTGTATGAGATATAAAGATCGTAGCAAGAGAAAGCGAGAAAGATACACACACAAGCACGCACGCACGCACGCACGCACGCACGCACGCACGCACGTACGCACGCACACACCCACCCACGCCCACACCCACAAACAAACACATATACACGCACACACACACACACACACACACACACACACACACACACACACACACACACACACACACACACACACAC
>NW_014577320.1:255385-258905 GCF_000485595.1 Priapulus caudatus | reverse complement strand
CATCCATCTATCCATCCATCCATCCATCCATACATCCATCTATCCATCCATCTATCCATCCATCCATCCATCCATGCATCACCTGCGAGGTCGACAAAGCTCAGCTTGCCATGCTTCGTGATCGAGAGGCTGTCGTCGTCGCGGTCCAGCAGGTGGATGTCGATCTGTAGCGTCAGCATGCTGTGGCTGCGGCTCGAGTACTCGTTGTACGTGTTCGACCGCGTCTGTCTGTTCCTCAGCCCTGTACGGAGCAGGGGCAGGAGGCGAGCATGCAGAGAGTGACACCAAGGTGTACTTACTCGTTTGCGTTTCGAAAATTTTAACGTTCGATCGCTTGCAACGAATGTTTCGCCTTGCGTTAACGTTAAATGTTTCGTCCAAAATCAACGTATGCTGACAATGTCGGTAGTATATTTACGGGGGCACGTGCGATTATGTGTGATGCGATATCTTTCATGGAACGTTTCGTCTCGCGTTAACGTTAGATGTTTCGTCCGAAAATACCGTATGCTGAGAAAGTAGGGAGTATAACGGGCGATTATGCGTGATGCCTAACTAACGCACCACCCTGTTATGGTTCATTGTTTATGGGCGATTTTTGTTGGGCTTGATTTGGAAGCAGACATAACGGAATGCCGTAGCGTACGTTAGTTACCTTTACCTAAAATTAGTGCGGCTACAGACACACACCAAATTCGGGAAATCTTTTTTAAATTCACAAATCTCGTGCAGTTATCGTGCGCGCGACACAAAATGTGCAATAATTAATCGACTCGTTCTGCTTTCTCTCTCCTTCCTCGTCGCCGCTCATTGGACTGCGAAGATTAGTCTTTGCGAGGTTATGAGAGATACACACGCGCGCGCCATGTCGTGTACCTTCATCCAGCACAGCGAGAAGGTCGTCCAGGCATTCACACTCCACCACGAATAAATTCTCCACGTAGAAACCCTTCTCCTTAGACCAGCGAATCGCCAAACTCCTCTTCTGAGCTGGGTTCAACAGATCCAGTACCTACATACCAATGCTGTCTATATTAGTCCAGATACGTTCTAATTCTCAAGAGGCTTCAAAAATTTAAAAACACGGCACACCGCCTGGTCTGATGGCATAAAATGATATTACTATACCTATTAAATATTCTCGTGTATGATGTGCTGAGAAAACGGTTGGACATCACAGTGCCAGATATATTTTATATATATGTGTGTTCTATAAACGCATAACATCGTTCATCTTCGCATGGGAGATCACCATAGTTTATATTGTAAGAATAATGGGCGAGAGTTAGACATACATCACTCACTGACGAGACTAACCTTTTTTTCACAGATAGAAGTAACATTTTCTACATCTTAGAAAGTCGTGTAGTTCGCGATAGATAATAAAGATAAAAAATAAATAAACGGCTAAAAGATTACAGCTATGACAATAACCGACATCACCTGTTCGTTATAGATTTCCAGGTAGGAGGCATTGATGACGTAAGTGATCCCAGGTCGCGTCTCTAGCCGATCGAATAGGTAGAGGAAGGAACGTTGTATGAGCCCCCAGTTAGCTTCAAATTCTGGTCCCTCTCGATTCTAAAACATATTACAGTTAAAGGATCACTTCTGTGTTTATTGGTGACAAAATATTAATACCGTAGGTAATTTCCTTGCACCATATATAATATCTCTCTCTCTCTCTCTCTCTCTCTCTCT
Source organism: Priapulus caudatus (assembly GCF_000485595.1). Classification (NCBI taxonomy): domain Eukaryota; kingdom Metazoa; phylum Priapulida; class Priapulimorpha; order Priapulimorphida; family Priapulidae; genus Priapulus; species Priapulus caudatus. The sequence goes on along the minus strand of NW_014577320.1, from coordinate 257,204 downwards.
CTCTCTCTCTCTCGTGCGCGATATCTCTCTCTCTCCCTTTGTCTCTCTCCCCTCTCTCGCTGCCTCCCTCTCACCCTTTCCCTCTTTCTTTATCTCGCTCTCTTTCTCTCTGTGTCTCTGTCCCTCTCTCCCTGTCTCCCCCTTTCTCTCTTTCTCTCTCTATATATATATCACAAGCCGCTCTAAGGTATAGTATACTGTACGCGTGACGTGTGATATAATATGCATGCGCTTACGTTGTTCACCGGTCCAGTTATGGTGTGGGTCTTTCCCGAGCCAGTCTGGCCATAGGCAAACGTCGTGCAAGAATACCTAGAAACCACCAAAAATACACTCCACGCATATGTTACGCATTCATAAAACATGCTTGCGCCAACGCAACATAACTCACGTATTTCACATGAATGTTTCCCTCCCTTTCTTTACTGATACATCAGTTGGTTTGCTCCCTCCATCCAATGTCATGTTGACCAGTGGTCTATTTCCCCCATTCGTTGCAATGTCTATAACAAGTGGTTCACTCACCCGTTCACGGCCATGTCTATGAGGTGTGTGATGCCGCAGTTGTGGAATACCTCTTCCTGTGTCGCCAGAGGTTGGAACACCTGGTTATAGCAAAATGTCTTGCTGTGTCCCATTGCCTCGTTCTCGACCTGTAGTAGTAAAATATATGTATATATATATATAATCATATATATATATATATATATCTGTATAGCAGGGGCGTAGACGAGGGCGGGGGGGGGGGAGTGGGGGATGCACTCCCCACTTATTGACGGTGGGGGGATGGCGTGTACAATGGGCAATCTAAACATAAAGTCTCTCTCTCATGGCTCTTCTCTATTGTGCGATGGTGATCGGTCTCTTCTCTCATGCGTCTCCTCTCTCTCTCTTCCTCTCTCTCTCTTATGGCGCTCGTCTCTATGGCTCATTCTGTCTCTCTTCTCTCTCTCTCTCTCGTCTCTCGTCTCTTCTCTCTTATGGTCTCTCTCTCTCTCTCCTCTCGTCTTGCTCTACTCTCTTCTCTCATCTCTCTCTCTTCTCTCTCTATCGGTCATCTCTCTCTCTTCTGCTCCTCTCATGGTCTCTATGGTCTCTCTCTCTCTCTCTCTCTTTCTCACTCGGTCTCTCTTCTCTCTTTCTCTCTCTCCTCTCCTACGTCCCTTCTACTTGGCTCCTCTCTCCTTCTCTTCTTCTCTCTCTTCTCTCTTCCATGGACTCTCTCCTAATGCCGGTCTGCTCTCTTTCTCATCTCTCCTCTCCTCTCTCAATGGTCTCTCTTCTCTCTCTCTCTCTCTCTTCGGTCTCTCTCTATGGTCTCCTCTCTCTTCATCTGGTCCTCTCTCTCTCTCTATGTAATCTCTCTTTCTCTCTCTCTCTCTCTCTCTCTCTCTCTCTCAATCTGGTCTCTCTTCTCTCTCTCTCTGTCTCTCTCTCTCTACTCTCTCTCGCTCTTTCTCATGGTCTCTTCTCTCTTCTCTCTCTCTCATCAAGTCTGGCTGCTCAATTGCGTGCTCTCTCATCTGCCTCTCTCCTCTCTCATCGTCTCTCGTTCTCTCTCTCTCTCTCTCCTTCTCTCTCTCTCTCGCTTCATTCTGGCTCTCTCTCTCTCTCTTCTCTCTTCGGTCTCTTCTCTTCGCTCTTCTCTGCTGCTCTCTCTCTCTCTCTGCTTCTCTCTCGTCTCTCTCTCTCTCTCTGCTCTCTCTCTCTCTATCGTCTCTCTAATGGCATGGTCGTTCTCTCTCTCTTCATTCGTGCTCGTTATAATATATACTAATGTGATATATATTATGATATATACATGGATGGATGATGGATG
>NW_014577320.1:234928-254588 GCF_000485595.1 Priapulus caudatus | reverse complement strand
TATATATATATAATCGTATAATACATCTGTATAGTAGCAGTAAACAAAAAGAATTGAGCAGGCAGGCACGCGCGCTGCCAGCTCTCGGTCACACCCGGGTTTTGCTCTGCCCAGTACTCTTCTCACACGGAGGCCACCGATGACTCACTCACCGATATCTGTCCGGCCTGGGGCACGGACAGCAGGAACCTGTCCTTCCTCTGTATCTCATCATTGCTGAGAGGTCGTATGCGCACGGCAACGTGCACGTAATGCGACAGCCCAGATCCCGTACGCCCGTTCTCTGACCTGGTCGAGTTCACTGAGGAATGCCTGCTCCTACACAAGTATCAATCAATACACAAGGATGCTAATCACCAGTATTGATAATCAGTACTGAGACCGATAATAAATACACACACGGATACTGACACTGATGATTATTACAAATAGGATACTGAATACTGACTGATGGTTAATACATATACTTAATGATAGATACACAGAGATACTGGTTACCTGATTGATGATTAATACTTATACTGATAATGAATACATAAGAGTATAGATCACAGATATTGATAATTCTAGTGTTAGTAATCAATACACAAAGGTACTGTTTACTGATACTGATAATTAATACTTGTACTGATAATCAATGAACAAGGATACTTAATACACAAAGACGTGATCATTGCTATTTTCCTCTCTATATGATTGCACTTTAGCTTATTAAAGGGAAAACCAATCGCTGTAAAATGCTTTTAATCTAGCGCGCAGGAGTGGCATGTATGGTTAACTAATATTACGAGGGTTGTGTTCCATGAATTAATGATGTCTGATCTACTGAATAATGAAGTGTTTAACGCTGTTAGCTACAAAGCCCACAGACGCTGCAATTATCTAATTACGCTTGTGTTGTGATTTCTTTAAATTATGGGTTAATATATTGTTACCAAAGATATTTGATGCTCACATGCCCGTGCGCGAACACGCCCACACACGCAGGCACTCACACACGCACGTGCGCGCACGCACCGTCACACACACGCTCACAGGCGCGCACGCGAGCACACAGGCCACGAATATTATGAAAACTGCTGCATGCTGAATGGCATTTTGGTGCTTTTTACGTGGTGTGAAATATATATATACCTACCCATTATAGAGGGTAAGGTTAGATGTTGATACACCTAGGCCCACTCTGGCTCCACCAACTCCCACGGCATCATACAGGCTGGTGGAGCTAAGCTGTATCAACTCACTGTCAATTAAGTCATGATCTCGAAGGCAGGGCGAGTCGTCCTGCGAGAGATGTTGCTTCATTGCTGCACATCACTGAAACATTGCACTCACTAAGTCCTGCCAACTGCCCTGCCCATGACCAAGATAGTCATGCATAGATAGCCTTAGATAGATTAGATTTGCAAGACGTACATTATTCGTCTTAGCAATTACCCAGCCAACTTTACCGAGGTGCAGACACTGTCGCTATCGTGTGATCACGGCGAAGCGGGAAGGGTGCAATGACCTTTGCATAAGAGAAGCCTATTGCCGTGAATAGTTATATTAAAGCCATCAATGTAGCTATGGAGCTTGTTCAACAACGCTATAGCAGTGAACGGGGTGTAGCAAAACGGTTCACAGTGAAGGTATGAGTGCTAGAAATTTAGCTACGTTGCCCACGTTGTAGTTGGAAGTCCAAATTCAAAAATGTATATATTTAATCCATTCACGATACAATCATGAGACGTAAAATAATCCTATATGATGTTACGACAATTAAAAGAAATATGATGTAATTCACTGTGTATGCCTGATGATAGGGCAGATATATAACTAACATTGTCAGAATCTCCAGAAAAACAACAACAGAAGACCTTACCTTTGTTGTGATTTCTAATGGAATTCACAACACTAAGCCTTTTCCTGATAACCTATAGATACGACAGACACCGGACTACTGCTCTTCCATAACATATGACATGTGCACAAGCTGAAATCACAAGCATAACCATTGCAAGCTAACCACAGAGTAAACTCTAGATAGCTTCACACTATTTATCTATAATAGATATGCCTGATGCTATTGCTAAAAGCCAAGACTAATTAAATGTATTATGAGAGTCATTAAATATTAAAATAACAGACTAGCGACAAAACTAAACAGTACAGGTTTGATGGAGGTGTGGATACTAGAGATGGATAATTGGGCTAATGGTCATACCGAGCTAGGCAGTTTTCAAACTCATGCAGACAGTTGTGGGACCCAGGAGAGGAAGGAAGGTGGTAAAACAATCAGTGCTACTTAAAGCCTGGCGCACATTGCCAAACATTTTCCCGAACAAATGTTCGTCCCGAACATTTTGCAGCGAACAATCTCGTGGGGCCGTCTAGTAGCTGTGTTGTAAAGAGTCACGTGATTGGCACATGAATGGGCACAAAAATCATGTGACCACATATCGTGCTGCTATTGGTTACTACTTTACAAATGTTCCTAGAATTGTTCGACATTCAGCGCACATTGACGAACATTCGACGAACAATGTTCGAGATATCAAACATTTCCGATCTTCAGAAACATTGTTCGGAACAAATGTTCGGCGACTTTTTTCACCGCACATTGCCGAACATTTCATGGAACATTGCTACGATAATGTTTTTGAGCAAAATGTTCGGCAATGTGCGCCGGGCTTAACAGTGCTGCTATTGGTTACTACTTTACAAATGTTCCTAGAATTGTTCGACATTCAGCGCACATTGACGAACATTCGACGAACAATGTTCGAGATATCAAACATTTCCGATCTTCATAAACATTGTTCGGAACAAATGTTCGGCGACTTTTTTCACCGCACATTGCCGAACATTTCATGGAACATTGCTACGATAATGTTTTTGAGCAAAATGTTCGGCAATGTGCGCCGGGCTTAACTTGGCTACTTGCACAAGGAACAATCACCACGCATGGTGCAGTAGTTCTATATCATCTAAATTCTAAGTCTATATAATCATGATTGTTTTGTAGTGAATTACAGTAATGCGCATAAATGAATGTACTATTATACTAGTATATGTAGTGGGTATAAGTGCCAATGTCATGACACGATACCTAATATAGCAGCAAGGTAAAAAGATGCGTTAATTTCTACTGCTAGTATAATATGTTTTGTATTAATGGGAGAGGTAGGCCTACAGGCTACCGTACCGTATACTCGCTCTACAACCGTCAACACTATGATTCTTACAATAATCAATGTTTAAACATCGTCGTTCATGGTGACAATTACATAAATAATTAAATGAATATAATAATAAATTGATTTAAACGCACAAGTACTACATCATACATCACATGTGTGTTATGTGGGTATATACACTCTATTCATTGGTGCAATTAATTACTAGCCGGTACAACTAACCGTACTGCCACCGTTAATCTTCCATCCTATAGTTGTTAATTTGGTTAATTATTTATACTTAAACCAACGTCTTTCTCAGAAGAAAAATTATGTACATAAACAGATGACGTTTTAGATTTAAAATTTATTAGTATTGAAATTTGTACAATCAACTGTATATGGCTATACCTGTAGGCTCAGAGGATCGATTCAACCTCGTTTACATTGCAACTGAAAAATCAATGATTGATAGGCCACAATCACACTTAAAACCATTAAGCGAACAACCTGTAGGCCTACCCTCAGACGCGTGATCTTATTCTTAAACGTCTAAGCAGACATCAAACAGCTGGGGTTTGTTGTGTTGTGACATTCACAAAGTATGGTGACTTCCGTAAATAACACGGTAAATTATTACTTCGTATCTAAATAGTTTTGCATTTATAATTATGTTATTTGAAGTATTAATGTGAGTCATTTTCTTATAAATTTAAATAGTAATAAAATTACGTTTATCTAGTCTGTACAGTCTACGCAAACTCGCTTGTGTTTTTACCGCATTTTGCTTTACGGAAGTTGCCATTGCAACAAACGCCATAGACTGGTACTCGCTCCCACCTCGATTACTCGATAGGTGGGACCGAGCCCTAACCCTAGCCGATAGGTGGGACCGGGTACCAGTCTACAAACGCCAATCATTACCAAGGAGCTGCATAATAACAGTTATACAGCAGCTCCTTGATCATTACGACATTAGTTGTTTTGTGTATATCTATGGCTATGGTTATAAATACCAAAAAGGGGTACCTCAAAGTAGGTGCAAGTTCTAGGCCTACTATATAGTATAAGTTATAACTTATAGTTATATTGCTTTATTCGTTTGCCTTATTCGTTCGGAAAGAAGAGATATCTCTATATTGATAAGGCGATAAGGCAATGATAGCCGGCTGTGATGACACTGACAGGTGTAACACTGACACTGTAACCACAGGCACGGGCACTTGGGCTCAATGCTCATAGGGTATAGTATATGTCCCCCAGGTTACTGCCTGAACGTACCGTGGGTACGGTCCGGTATACCGGAACGTACCCTGTTAACTATCTGATAGGGTTAGGGAATAGGCGTAGGCGACTCCCTATAGACTCGTGACGTTAGTGGAGTAGGCGAGGTACGGTCCGGCATATTATTAGATAGATCATAGTTGTCTGCAAATGCAGAGGTTATAACTCCGCTTTGCTAATCTGAGGGTGCGGGTTTATTACCCATTACTGGGGTTTGCGTCGGCTCGGACTAATTAGTAATTAAATAGTACCAGGGTACATTCCGGTATACCGGACCAAACCCTGGGTACGTTCCGGCAGTACCCTGAGGGACATAGACCCTTTCAGCGGCACTTGGAACGTCTCAATAAAAAAAAGGGTAAATAAACACGAAATGTATTTACTACCAAAGTCTTAATGTTTCTCTACTCTATTTCGCATATTATTGCTGATAATCACCTGTAAATGTCGGTCAAATGCTCATCTGCAACACACAAGTACACCGCACGCCCGCCCTGTGCACAAACAACATGAATAAGAGATTCATTTTTCTGTTCATGTTCACTACGTGTCTCTCTTATTCATGTTGTTTGTGCACAGGGCGGGCGTGCGGTGTACTTGTGTGTTGCAGATGAGCATTTGACCGGCATTTACAGGTGATTATCGGCAATAATATGCGAAATAAAGTAGAGAAACATTCAGACTTTGGTAGTAAATACATTTCGTGTTTATTTATCGTTATGAGACGTTCCAATTAAGTGCCTGTGCTGTGGGTGTAACTGTAATGTTATATATCATTATATGGACAGTGTTGTTAACTCGTGATGTTATCGTTGTCATCATCAGACATCGCGTTATCACGTGAGCCATGCCACTGGAGAGGCGTACTATTACTATTAGCAGGAGTAAGATAATATCAGGAGTGTATCAATAGGATCAATATCACTACACTGTGTATATTGATACACTCCTATTGATACACTCCTGATAATATATATTATCTTACTCCTGCTATTAGTAATACAATTTACTACTACTAGCAGGAGTGTCATAATATATTTACATAGATCATTATTATGACACTCCTGATACTAGCTCTACCGGTGTAGCCCCTTTGTTCCCGCTCGCTGTCCTGTAGAGTGTAGTGTAGCGGGAGCGAAGCGGCCACACCTGTAGTCTGTGGCGAAATCTCGGGGTTGACACTCATAGTAGGCTTCTGTGCATGATATATGCCAAGTGAAAATATGCACATTGATTCTTTCCTCCCTTCATGTGCAGGCCTTAACCCGACGAGACTCTACGACTGTTTTCACGTCAGAGGAACCTTCTCAGTGTAGCACCGTCTTAGGAACCATCGGCGTCGTAGCACCTTCTCACCACATAGTGAAAAGCGAGAAGGTAACTTGTGGCTATAGTGCAGGCCCTTGCAATGTACACCATGTCGCCCCTGTTACAGTCCCTTTAATTGTATTTGATCATAGGGTTAGACACAGGCAATTGGAGCAAATTAAGTCATTAATGGAAATATGATTGTGAATTGTCCAAACACTACAATGACACAAAGCATAATCAGTCTAGTATTTGGAAAGTTACGATAATGATAATATTCATTCCTGACTGTTCCAAGTGCCATGTGCCTGTGCCTTGGATCATGAAGAATATTCTTAAAATGAGGTTATACCTCTTTACAGATATAGGTGGATATGGTGCTAAACTAATCTAATATATAGGCTGTGTAATGTAGACAAGTAAGTGATTCAATCTCATTGAGGGGTTGGACTGTAACAGGTTCACAAGTATTTATTTATCTTTTTATAGAATTTACTTGGCCAAAAAAGATACAACAGAGATAAACACACTTCACTATAATTCATATAATGTAGCTATATTATGCATCTAAAATACTTATTTACATTAGGCCACCGGAACAAAATACATATATATTTACAGTTTGAATAAGAGTGAACGTTATATAATTATCTGCAATATAGTTTAATTAAAATATTAATAAAGTGGTTGAAATGTTTGTGCAAACATGTACTTCGATTAAGTACGAGAGCAATACATTCTACAGATCTATCTTGGTTAATTTTTACTCAACCGTGTTGATCAAAACGTACTGCTTATGGATGATCAACACGGTTGAGTAAAAATTTACCAAGATAGATCTATTATCTACAAACCGAATGAACTTATTTTAAGGAATATATTCTACATTTATATGTTTCATAGTCCTAAATCTGAATTTTTACGCATTGAACTTTCAAGCTGCGTATTTCAGTAGCTATGTGGTTACAGGTAGCATGTGAAGTTTTTAATAATTCATCGAAATAGTGAAAATTAAAGAAACTGTTTTAGCATATGCAAATTACTGTGGGTCAAGACAATAGCCTAGCAAAACTTATGCAGTGTAAGAACATCTTACAGTAAGTCATTATCAAAAATATATACAAATGATAGTCATGCATACATACTTGTAGTTAATTGGAAGACAGTGATCGATGCACAAAACGTTTTGTGTATCTATGTACATGGTACCATGAACATATGCATATACCACAGCAATAAATACCTAGATATTATTGTACCTCTGTACACTTGCTATATGTAATAACCTGACTGGACATGAAATCCCAGTAACACCTGCAGACACTTTATGAACAAATGATGTCAAAGTGATGCAAGGTGTTTATGAGATTTTTTCCAATAAGATCAAATTATGCAAGGTTGTATGAGTTTTTTCTCTCAGAAAGTAACAATGTCAGTTTGGCAGAGACCCTGTATAATTAGGTAAAGTAGTCGATTCCCTGTGGTGGTGAGATCAAGGGTTTGGATGATTCCTGAATGATGGTTGGACGAATGGTGGTTGGACGAATGGGGTTAATCCGTCCCCGTGGATGATCAGATCCTTACATACAGAGACTCTCCGACTTACGAACATTTGAGTTTCGAACTTTCGATGATACGAACAATTTGTCCTGAAGTCCATTAGTGTATAATGTCAATATTGGTGAATAAAAAGACACGATCGCCCCGCTGATTTTGACTTTCGCCAACTCCTGTGTTCACGTATATGTTTACACTATGTACACATCTAGGTTACTCGATGTTCACACAGACATATACTACACTACTGTACAATACTGTTTATGTACGTACATATGTTCGACCTACGAACAAATAGACTTACGAATGACCGCTCGGAACCGAACATGTTCGTAAGTCGGGGAGTCTCTGTATATTGTGTCAAATAATCAAGTTTTAAAATCGATACGTCTGAATGGTTGGCTCGTGGTCAGTATGAACCTGGGCATGGTCATGATCTTTCTGGATGGCGAGGCTTTACGGGAATTTTCACTTCAAAGAGGAAGTTGCAGCCACACAGTCAGGTTGACTGTGTGAAGTACGTAAGGAATCGACCGTATATTTTTATCCGTAATTGAGAACGTTATAGCACGTGCAGCGAGACAGTGTGCATGCCGTATTTGACATCCCCATCGTGTTATGGAAGTGCACGTCCTGTTACTGTCGTCAATGAAGCCACGCTTTTCATGTTGCCGACTTGTGAGACGATGCTCATCAGGTTGCTGCCTCTCATTGAATCACTCCACATCATGCTGGAGACTGGAATGCGAGGGCCTCAAGGCTTGTGTCCGAGTTGTCAAAGCGAATAACCGTGCTGAGTTTTCTGTCCTGTAGTTTATACGTGCCACGCCTGTTAGCTTGACACCAGTCTTTGGATGGCTGCACTAGTTTCTTCAGTTTCTGAAATGTGCAGGAAACCCACTACTGTAATTTACTTGAATAAAATGCTATTTTTTAGCTAACTATATCACAAGGTATAGATGACACATGGTGCTTGAATGCCCGTGCTATCATATAATTAAATGGAGTAGAATAATGAATAGAATAGAAAAGAAAAAGAATCGAAAATAGTGCTTAATCAAAGCATATCATATTATTAACTTTATGATTAGCTCATATCTATATGATCATATCATATATATGAATATATATAAATAAATATATATATATATATATGAATATATATGATATATTATATGATATCTTCATCTGATTAGCTCTATCTATCTTATATCATATTATTAGATAGAGCCACTCACCTCTATAAAGGTTTTTTCTTGCTGGATGCTGGGGAGCCAGAATTGGTTGATAGCTAGTGCTGGGATAGCAAGTATAGGGGCCAGGGCAAGCACCCAGCCAATCACATTTGCCCACCAGGGGTACACGTAGTCTGCGCCGTAAGTTGCTGGTGCATATTGCAGCCAGCTAAAAACCAGGACGAACTGCAGGCAAAACAAATACGTGTTAGCTGGCATTCTCAATTGCTGCCTGATATGAAAAATGAACTGATCGATTATAGCTACTAATTCCAAATTCCAAATACTCGTAATAGTGAGTAATCGGCATGTAGCATACTGATACAATCCTTTCAGATTTTTGTTTTCATGGCAATGTAATCAATATCACCAGATATCCTTTATTGGAAACTCACCGAGAGAGCAACGGGTGATCCAACCTTCCAGAAGCACGACCACACGAAATGCCAGGATGCTGGCATTGGGCCAATCATAGTTTCAATATCTCTGAGGAATCTGTCCGCACCTGCCAATGAAAAACAATCCATCAGTGACAAGTTTGTGCACCACTATGTGCACCCCCTCCACAATGAACATCAATTGGTATAACTCATCTCTGAGAATTCATCAGCCTCCAACGTGTAGAATCATTCAAGTAGCGCGCGACATGTCGTGTTTCTTACTTACCGTAAACCCACGCTACGAAGATGCACTCCGTTAGAGCCATGAGGATCACACACCAGCTGGCAGCGTAGGTGTCGACTAGTTGTAGCACGTACATGCCACCCTGCAAGCAGACGATACACGAGAGCTTATTAAATATGCAATGTAGAAAGCGTTTTGTAGCAGCTGATCCGGTCTATGCAGAGTCAACGATTTTCGACTCCTACGTGCTTTTCTGTCAGGGTATTAGCCAGGAATGAGTATTGTGGGAGTGCAGAAAAAATATTTGGGAGTGCAGAAAAAATATTTGGGAGTGCAATTGTTTGTGTGTCTCAGCCAAGACCGCCGTAGTGGTCTTCGTGAACGCCTACGGGGGGGGGGAGTATGAGAGAGGATCCGCCCCTCTCATTGGGGGAGTACGGGGCGCCTCCCTCGGAAATTGTTAAAATTAAAATTTCTTTTGGCCGTGCAGTTTCAAAACTGACCGTGCAAATCACGGCTGCACGGCTCGCTGGCTAATACGTTGTTTTCTGTTCAGTATGAACTCCACATCACGACTCACCTGTGTGCAGAATATTAGACCGCCGATAAATCCTGTGACGCAGCAGAAGAACACAACCCACGTCTTCCTCTCCCGCAGGTGTGGCCATGTGTCCAAGATGGCTGTCGTTACGGTTTCCAGCAGAGCAAACTGTTGGCGAGAGACCAATGTAATCACGCGTGATGCAAAATTCGGTCATTATCTTGAAGATTAATTGCGACCCAAAGTGGCATCACATTGTCTTTCTCACAGCAGACAAAATAGACGAATATTCTACTGACAACACGTGAGCATATGGGGGCAGTTCTTCTATAATAATGGTTCTTCCAGATATTCTCTTAAGAGACGTAATAGAATCTGGCTGTGATCGACATTGCTTTACACGGTTTGTCTCTAGCTGCAGATGCGCTAAACAAATTACTTACTTGGCTGTCTAGTCCTAAGGTAATGAGCATTAGGAAGAACAGCACTGCCCACAGAGGCGGGAGAGGTAGCCGGGTGACGACCTCTGGATAGATGATGAATGCCAAACCAGCTCCTGTGCAAATAAATATCGAATGAAAATGTGAGTCTCTATTCAGCTTATCACTACTAGACCTAGTTATAATAACCAACAAACAAAAGAGTGACACTCGTATAACAACGGAACACATTACTAAATCATTGCATGTAAACCGGTATTTGGAGAGAGGGGTGTAGTTACCTTGGCTAACAACTTTGTCGATTGGTTTGTCTAGCTCCAGCGCCAGAAATCCGACAACGGAGAATATGACGAACCCAGCAAATATAGAGGTTAGCACGTTGCTGAGAGAAACGATGAGTGCGTCTCTGTAATAGAAACGAGACGTAGATGAATACAGCTGCGATGTAGTCTGTCACTGATGTGCGTCACACCTACTAATATCAGGAGTGAATAATAGACGTCTCTATTATTCACATATAGAATCTCTATTATCTACTCCTGCTAATATCCATCACGTATCGTCGTGCTATGACGTTCAACTCGCTGATATTGTCTGAATGACTGAGTGCAGGACTGAATTGTCATTTCGCCCTCCATCACTTCTATTTATTTAGTTTCATTCGTTTTAATTTCATCAGCATTGTCTATTAACTTGTTCAACTAATATCTTACCTCCAAAATGTAATTCATATGTGTAAATAGAGTAATTTGATTTAAATTGATATTATTCGATCGTGACAACATGGACGTCGATCGAGATTAATTAAGCCGCTTGCAGCAACGCTTACTTGTAGCAGTTGTTGTGGAACTTGTTGTAACTTGCTAGTGTGATGAGGCCACCCCAAGCCGGACTCAACGCGAAGAAGATCTGTACAGCAGCATCCTGCCACACCTGTTAATAACACGGCAGTCAGGGCATACATAGTTCATAGTTCTGCAGTCAGGGCATACATAGTTCATAGTTCTTGTCATATATTGCGAAAACATGAGGAAACGTTTATTAACTATTTTCTGGCTTCAGTATATGTTATTAACATATAGTAAGAGCAATAACAGCACATTTGGGACAATAATAGCATGTGTGTGTGTGCGTGCATGCGTGCTAGTATTATCCTACATGTATCTTTGTTATATGTATTATATATATATATATATATATATATATATATATACATATATATATATATATATATATATATATATATATATATATATATATATATATATATACATATATGCTGGGTGTACATGGTATCTCATACCTGTGCATCACCCAGGCGACTGAAGTCTGGGATGATATACCACAGAATGCCGTCTTTAGCTCCAGGTAGCGTCACTCCTCGTGCAAATAATATAACGAGCACTGCGTACGGGAACAGGGCGGTGAAGTAGACCACCTACAGTAGCAATCCAAAAAGAGTCCGTGTTACACACTAGAATACCGATAACTACTGTGCCAGGTCGATCGACTAACAAGGAATTAATGCGAGTAAAACGAGTAAGCTAATAATATATAACTATACCGACTATAATAACGAGTATAAGCTAATAATATATAACTATACCGACCCTACTCATAACTTTTGCGTTCTCACGTTCTTCTTATAAGCACAAGCTAAAAGATTACTTAAAGTATAGCGCCCTCCCTGATACGTGTATTCCGAGGTCCGCTGCTGGATGGGCACTGCTATACTTATATAGTGGTGCAAATCAAAATAAAGTTCGAGTAGAAGAACTCGCACAGACTCGAAGGATGCAACATGCATTTTGCCCGGACCGTGTGAGATCGGCCACACATAGTCAAGCGGGAAGACAGGCACGCATACCTTGCCGGATGTCTGGACACCACGTGAGAGACAGAGGAATACGATTAGCCAGGCCATGAGAAGTGCAAGAACAAGCTGCCAGCGTAATTCTCCTATCTCTTCTATTCCCGACGAGATGCCGAGCACAAAGTTCCTGCAATGCAATCAGAGTCCCGTTTATGCTACGCACACCACGACCACCATATGTCACACCAGTGCCTTTTATTCCTAACAGTGAAAGTGATTTATCTACAGCTGCTCACATTTTACGCATATTAATATGCTAATAATAATAATAATAATAATAATAACCGGATTGGATAAAAAAAACTGATCAAACAAGAGCAATAAAAAAAAATTATTAATTAAAAAAATCTTGGATCCAGATCACCACCAAAATTTAATCGATTGGTTGATGGCCCAAGACCAACCCGTCCGTAACTTTTTGAGATATCCTGTTGACAGACAAACAAACCAACAAACAAACTAACAGGGGCGAAAACATAACCTCCTTGGCGGAGGTAATCACCTTTGGTAATACTTATATATAAAAATTGTTACTTACTGGAAATACTCCTCAGCTGGAAGCTTTCTCGTTGCATTGCCTGCCAGTTCCGTCAGGTTTTCCCACGGGTCCGCTGCTGTAGCATTGTGGCATGTCGTCTGATAGTAAATCCCTCCCTCCTCCTTACACTCGTTGGCTTCCAGGAACGAGTAGCAGTCTGCAACACAAGCAGCGAGAATTCTATTCACTGTTTATTCGGCATCGCTTGCCAGACCTGACAGCACGTGGTTCAACGACCGGACAACAATATTGGTTCAACGAGATCCTATCCATATTATAAATGAGGGCCATTCCGCAGACAATAAAGAGTCACGTACCCGTCTCTTGCTGGTGGCCATGAAGGCTCTATATACAAACTATATATAGTAGCTAGAGGGTATAGGTGTATCCTTGGCAGCACGTACCTTTCGTGGCCCAGCCACTGTTACACCTCTCCCAAGGTAATTCTTTTGTGAAAGAGGCAAACAGATAGAATACGCTCCACCCTATAATCATGTTGTAGTAGAGACAGACGACTGTGGACACAATCACCATTCCATATCCTAGACCTAAAGAAAAATCATTAAATAAATGCATTAAATCTTTTGAAAAAAATGCGTATAGCGTAGGCCTACTTGCAAAATGCAAAATTCGAGTAGTCATTATTCTAAATATATATATATAATATATATATATATATATATATATATATATATATAAATATATATATAAATGTAAATGCGTTGGATATTGACAAAATGGGTTGTAAGAATGTGCAATAAGAAATGTTAAACATTCACATGCAAGAATACAGATACTGAGATAAAGAAATTTCAATAACGAACCTGTTAGGATAGGGCTGAATTTTCCGAATAATACAATCGGGCTGAGGCTGGCGAACTGCCCAAGAGCCAACTCCATGAACATGAGAGGCAGACCAGCAATGAGCAGCATTACCACAAAGGGGATGAGAAATGCACCTGTAAAAACAAATATTAATTAATTAACCCCTGCGTTTGACTTTCCATGATTTATACTACTGTATTGACATTTCACGACTAAGGAGCCGATTACGCGAACTCACCTCCTCCATTTTTGTAGCACAAGTAGGGAAATCTCCAGACATTGCCAAGGCCGACAGAGTATCCAAGTAGGGAGAGGAGGAAGTCGAATCTTCCTGTCCAGTTTCCCCGCTCCAGCTCATCCCCACTTCCGTTAGACGAGCAGTCGGGATCAATGGCTGTCGTCTCTTCTTTGGGTAGCATGAGCTGCGTGCTGGGAATCATCTGCAGGGTGCTCGCATCATTCCCCACGTCTAAAGCCTAAAATACACGAGCAGCGGCAATTTAGCATTCATGACTACAATGTATATGCAGCATAATAGCGTAGCATAATTATCATTGTCATCGTCGTCATCTCCATCGTCATCGTCATCTTCATCATCGCCGTCATCTTCATCATCGCCGTCACCGTCATCATTGTCGTCATCTCAATCTTCGTCGTCATCATCATCATCATCATCATCATCATCCTCCTCCTCATCATCATCATCACATATTATTGTCATTGGCAGTATTATCACTATATAATGCGATCACTATGATTAAGTATTTGTCTGAAAAGCTATTGTAGAGGTGCGAAGAGCGTGTGCATACATCCGCACACGAGTTCCATTAGCACGATTACGGCAATACAATCGAAGTACATCATCTTTCGTAAAAGGAAGGTGCTTACGTTAGAGTGGCTTATAATTGATTACCACTAGAGCGCCCACATCTTAATTTATAAAAAGCTTTATAATAACTGCATGCGCCACTACTGAGACATTCAATAGCGTTGTGATTGGCCGCGTGAGTGGTGCTGGCCAGCGCGAGAGGTCACTGTGCAGTGACTATGCAATTTATGGGGATTCAGCTACGTCAAAATAATTAGAGAGGAGGCTGAGCCCTACAACGCGTGCAGACGCGCGGATACTGCTACACGCGCCGAGATACGTATTCCAATGAGTCTAGCTCTACCCGTGTGTAGCCCCGTCACTGCCGCTACAGGTTCCTGTAGCTTCGGGTACCTATTAGCGGGAGCACAAGGACTACAGTGGTAGAGTTGCCAGCTAGGGAGTCAGTCATGCATGTGATACCAACCAAATTCGGCGTTCGTTTCTTTGCCGCGGTTTTTTTAGCCTCACGTATACGATCAGGCTCCTGATACGATGGCATATTTGGCTGGCAGTACACTTCGCTTCATCATTAATAATGTCAAGAGCTAATAATACCTGGGTAATATATTATGTATAATGGGTAATATTAGGTATTATAATAATAGGTATTAATAGCGCTTGATATAATGTTTATATAATATACGCTTTCACCACTTATTGGCAATGCTAGAATAGTTAGTTGCGTAAGCGCTCACTATTAGCAGTGGGATCGGTATTAAAAATATTTCCGTGATCGGTTTCCCTGCGAGGACAGTCAATATGGATGGTGCTGGGTCACCTCGGCTAATTGGAGCGGTGTAAGAGCATATAGGCGTGCCAGTGTGTATCCAACACCATGTGACGGACGTACGTACGTCATGGTTCTCTACTCGCGATCTTCCTCCTATATATACTATTTCGTATCCACTTCCTTTATTTCGCCTATCCTCTTCCACCCCGCGCGCGTTTCCCCCGCCCCCACTTCGTACTTCGATCTCCGACTCTCGGGGACCTGCGACTGTATAGTTGAGATAGGCTGGCAGCAGAATCAGCTATAGCTTCACTTGGAGCAAACAGGTACTAAATACTACGCTGCGCGTGAAGCAGCCGCTAGCAGCATCTGCCAGTAATTGAGTTCTATATGTGGACTAAACGGTGACTGCTCGCTAGTCCGACGGCCCAATAGTCCGAAAGCCCACTAGTCCGAAAACCCACTAGTCCGAAAGCCCACTAGTCCGAAAACCCACTAGTCCGAAAGCCCACTAGTCCGAAAACCCACAGGGGATGGGGTATCGATCTATAGTCCTGTTTAATTAATTAATTAATTATTTATTTTTTAATTTTAATTTTAATTTTAAATTTAAATTTAATTTATTTTTTAATTGAAATTTTTTGGGGGGATGTAGGGGGAGGTGTGTGTGGAGGAGGAGCTAGGTGTGTGGATGCGTGCAAAATTCTAGACTACGGTAAAACGGTGAAGCGTGCGACCGATCGCATGCGGTTGCAGGTTGCAGCGACGATCGCGTCGCAGAGAAAGTTCGACATAAGCACCACTGCGACTGTCAGCGACGGGTCTGCGACTGGAAAATTGTCAGTCGCAGCGCAGTTGCAGCGAGTCGCACATGTTCTACTCAATGCGTTTATATAGGATTGTACATAGCCGTAAAGCTGGCGGCGATAAGTGAGATTGGCGGTATTACGAGCGTCGGTATAACGAGGTTTTACCGTAGTCTACAATTTTCCCACACATCCACACACCTAGCCCCCCCACACACACTGTCACACACACCTCCCCCTACATCCCCTAAAAAAATTAAAATTAAAATTAAAAATTAATTAATTAATTAAACATTAGATATAGATCGGTACCCCATCCCCTATGGGTTTCCGGACTAGTGGGCTTTCGGACTAGTGGGTTTTCGGACTATTGGGCCGTCGGACTAGCGAGCTGTAACCGGACTAAACTGCTTTAGCGGGCAGCCTTGTTTCCCCAAAACAAACGTTTATTTTTCTAATGGTTATGATGGAATTTTGCATGGTATCGATGGTATGATGGACCATTAATTGGTCATATAGGTAATTTAATTACGATTCCGGTAGCTATAGCCAGTGACCTAGTTGGCACGTGACTCGTATCGTGACGGTTAAATTGTTATCGCTGTCGCAGGTGTACGTACGCGCCTACACACACGTGAAACTAACTTCCACGTGAGCATGACCGTGTGATGAGTGTTTATATACTGAGCAATTAGATATTAGTAGTTATATATGTGTAACTACTTTGCTTGATCACGCTAGCGCCAGATGCTAGGATAGGTGCTTGTATAATTATGATAACTAATCTAACGTAAACGCGGGGATAGTCGCGTACAAGATACTATACAAGATAAAATACACGATATATCATATAATATATGTGTAACCACTGGCGCCCACAGGTCTTAAGAAAGTAGAAGCACAGAAGGATAAAATCCTCAGTGACAATAAAAAGCAAGCGCCGTAGGCGCGCTGCATGCTAGGGGGGTCTGGGGGCATGCCCCCCTGAAAATTTTTTGAATGGTAGACGTCTGGAGATGCAATCTGGTGAGTCTTGCGAGAGAGATTTAGGAACAAAATTTTTTAACACAATATTTACTGGAAGCACTGTGCTTCCTGTGCTTCTATCTGCGGGCGCCACTGTGTGTAACTACTTTGAATTGATCACGCAGGCGCCAGATGCTAGGATAGGTGCTTGTATAATATGATAACTAATCTAACGTAAACGGGGATAGTCGCGTACAAGATACTATACAAGATACAATACACGATATATCATTTCAAGTTCCACCCATATTCCACATATTGACAGATGACAATCCTAAACTAGCTATATGGTTCACCGGAAATACAACGTTTCCATGATCTATAGAACTTCCGAGTATATATGAAACTGCCACAAAAAATTGTTGATGAATAATCAATTTGGAATTATCTTTCTTCCGCTGATCCCCTCATATAGTTGTACTGACCATATCCCGCTCGACATATCCTTGCAAGCTCGATAAATTTGAAAATGTATGATTACATTAGTTATATCAGGAGTAGATAAAGGGATTTTATTCCCTTTATCTACTCCTGGTTATATGTAACACATTTGAGACCAAACATTTGAGACCACACATTTGAGACCAAACGGATCTGGTGGCACATTGAACTCGTTCGCCTCAAGTGACATGTGACACATGAAATTCCAGTGCCTTTGTTTTCGGTGTAAAATGGCGGGTCAAGGTTGGTCATACATGTACATGTCAACGACTTGCTCTGGCGTCTTTATTCAAATGACTCTTACCAGGGACACTTAAACATGTTTATGGGCGATCTGGGAATTTGAACGCAGTAATTAAGCTATACGTAGTTCACTACAAGTCCGTATACTTGACATGCAATGGAAACGCATATATGTAGAGACGCAGGCATATATGCGTATACGGTCTATACGGGTATACAGAAAGCAAGGGAAATAATTTTATTCCGTATTGGTTCAATGCCTTGTCGGCGTATATCGTGTCAACGAAACAAAGGGCTTACGTTTTCGCGCGGGATAACAGCAGGAATTTTCTTCGCCTTGTTCGCGCGAACAAAGATTTTTTCCCGCGCCGCGTATCTGGCAGCGTTCCAGCACTAAACAGTCAATCGACAAGAACGTTGGCTCCGTGCCAACAGTGATCTACTACAGTGGCCGTCTCGCCTGCTTATTGTAGCTGGCACATTGCCCAGTAGATACACCGGTGCATGGCCAATGCTCTGCGTTAATAATTTGGCGTTAATAATTCTCGTCGCGGCTAACAGGAATATAGATCGAATCGTGCATGCAGTGGGTTATACGGAAAGGTTGTGACATTAAACCTTATTAAGTCACCCACATCTGTTAAACGCTACGACGCTTCGAAGCGTCTCCCACGCAAACAATCTATATTTATATGTCCGGTGTTATGTTGGCAGATGCCTGCCGTGCGTGGGCGGCGTCACGACACATACACATATTCACGCGTATACGATTACCACCCAAACAGTTTCGGACAGCCGAGTCCCTTTCGGGCTTGGCATGCTCTGGAAAAATACTGACAGTTCGCCGTGTTCATGACGTAGCGCAGCGCGGTATGCTTGACATTCAATACGTTGTGGCCGTAAATATTCTCACGCGTAAAGCAGGATCAGTGTAGCGGTGGCTGGTATTCTAGGAATGAACACGCCTAGCAAGTATACTCTGTCATTCCGAGAAGCTATATCATCTGCACCCTTTTTTCCCGAACACGTACACTAAGCGGCCTTCACACACAACACATATTATGTGTCTGTAAGATCTTATCAGGAGTGAATATAAGAGCAAAGTTTCTTTTATTCACATCATTTCTGATCTTATATATATATATATACTAGCGGGATACCCGGCGTTGCCCGGGGAAATCAGTGGCGTTACTCAGTTGGTGACCGCTTGGTTGAAAGGAAAATACCCAAAAAAATCGAACTATCTATCTATCCATCCATCCATCCATCCATGCATCCATCCATCCATCGCATTCCATTCCATCCGATCCCATCCCATCGCACCGCATCCCATCCAATCCCATCCCATCCCATCCCATCGCATGCCATCTCATCGCATCCCAGGCCATGCCATGCCATGCCATCCCATCCTATCCCATGCCATCCCATGCCATGCCATGCCATGCGAACTAATAAAACCTATACATATAACCTATCTGTGCAGCCGGCGCTTCCCTACACATGCCATTCCATGCCATCCCATCCCATCGCATGCCATGCCATGCCATCCCATCCCATCCCATCCCATCCCATCGCATGCCATGCCATGCCATCCCATCCCATCCCATCCCATCCCAACAGTAAAAAATAATAAGAAATCAAAAGATAAAAGTCATTAAAATAAAAAAGTCAAAAATTCTAAATAATAAAATGAAATTATATAGATAATATAATAATATTTGATATGTAACCTACATAGGCTCCCGTGAAGTGTTCCCGTCAGTTTGCGCTATCATTATCATCTACCATAGTTTATTCTGGATTTTTAATAAACGTTTAAATTTGGTAAAAAAATTGAAATTAACGGTGAATACGGCAGAAGTACATACTAAACAGTCCAAAGGTAAAGAAACAAAGCATTTCCCGAGGTGGGATTCGAACACGGAATCAATGGTTTAGGAGTCCGATGCTTTATCCATTCGGCTATTGGGCCTTTATGGTTATACACCATGGAATCACACGTACGTGATGTATAATGTTAATCTGTATTGATGAATAGAATTTTTATAAATTTTTAAGTTTTTAACTTTTTGAAATTTCAGCCAGAACCACCTCCCAGACGTGCTGATTCTGAAAATATATTTAGTTTTCTTCTAGGCTACGGAGTTCTCTAGTTATGCG
>NW_014577320.1:226395-234755 GCF_000485595.1 Priapulus caudatus | reverse complement strand
TTTAACTTTTTTGAAATTTTGTTTCAGCCAGAACCACCTGCCGTGCCGACACGTGCCGATGCCGTGCCGTGCCGTGCACGTGCAGACACGTTAAGCGATGCGCCCGTTTATCCGAAGCCCTAGCTAGCTAGCTAAGATCAAAGGGAGACGGATCAATGGGGGAACCCTAAGATCCACGACGATCAAGAGAGTGCGACTGTATAAATCACGACATCACACAATTCGGTCCGTACGAATTGACTCTGACAAGCAATTACTATTTATGATGGTGTGAATTTTCAGATTTGTCATTACACAGCGAGCAAGGTGCCGTGTGTTTACGGCTAGACTATGGCGTCGTGTATGCGCGCGCATTGCGATGACGCACGCCCGAGTCACGCGCTCGCCCTTACTTCATCCCACGCGAGCTCCCAGCATCAGTTGGCAAGCTTCCACAATCGATGGAATCAGTTGTCTAACGGATGCAAGGTAGCAGCGGCAGCAGAGGCGGCCGGCGGCATCAGTGCGTGTGCGCGTCTGTGTCATACAGGCGTTCACAGCTGCCGGCATGCAGACAGTGACGTAGTGATGACGATGTACGTATACGCCGCGCTCTCACTAATGAATTAATGCAGCTCGGTGTACGACAGTGTCATGCATTTATATTAATAGAAACGTGATATTATAATTATATGTTTTCCGCATGCTCGCTAACTGTAGGATTTCACGCACGTGTCGTTACTTGTATTGAAGTTTCGTTTTAATTTCTCAAACATTAGCATTTTTCTCGCTGTTGCGCATGCATCGAAAACGATCTCTATCCGAATAAGGTGACATATTTCGGTGTTTTTTTTAACGTGAAAACGCATTATATCTACTCTAACGACGTATTGAATTTTATCATACTACCTCCACACCACACTTCTCAGTCCCCTTAAAACCCACACTATCTTGGTGCAGTGAATTTCAGTTTGATTGTTGGCATGTGCAGCTGTCTATACATCCTAGTTATAGTCGCATCATCAGGAGATAATTATTAAGTAACTAGCCCAAAAATCTACTGTGAAATGAAGCAAGTAGGAGTAGGGCCTACGTACCGTTTTCTTGCAGCTGTTGTTCTGGTATACCGACATGATTCTTGCTCCTATAGCTATATAGCTATTCTCCTCTCTTTTTGTTTCGTACGTTCCTTTAACAATATCGGGCAAAAAAGATATCACAGTTACGTATTTGCTGAGATCTTGCTGGTATGTATAAATATATATTTATATAATAAATAAAGACTATGAATAAATATTGCTTATGGCAGACTGAGAAGAGATCATTCACACGACCACGTGCAACGAAGTCGCGCGCTTCTGATGTTGATCAACAACGCGCTCCAACATATATATATACGCTTCATTTTCTCCCGCTAGGCGCCGCTGATGACGTGTTCGCGCGCGCTTCGATGAGTCGCGTGTACTCGCGTGTCATACGCTGACGCATGGGGAGTACCGAGGAGGGATGGGCAGACAAATGTCAACACTAGTTAATAGACCAAGCAGAAATTTACTCTATGCTATGTATCTTGGCTAAAAATATTCGGATATGTTCGTTTATATTTCACTGTTAGAATGTATTTAGACTGCCACACTTATACTCCTCCTCGCAGGAATAGCTTCCACCCCTCTGTAAATGTTGGCCTGCCTACGCACGTAGGAACGATGACGTTGCGTTTCGACGCGTCCGACTTGGTACATAATATATTTACCGAGAATCGTTAACTTCATATACCACGCCCATCTCGTATCGGTTGCTGACTGAACTTTAACGTCATAACTGGATATAATGAGTCACCACTATTCAGGGGCGTAGCCAGGATTTTCAAAGTTGTAGGCAGACTATCTGAGCGGAGCGCCACCATCGGTTGGCGCGGAGCGTACAAGAAAATTTTTGGTTTTACAAACCCCCCAGATGGCCCCAGCAGCACTTGAAGCGCTATCAACTTGTAACAGTGACCGCGCCGCTGGCGATTGCGCGTACACAGTACACATAAATTATGAACGGAGTCTAAGCACAGGCGCCGTCGGCCAGCGTTGTATTGGGGGTTCGTTTTAGAATGCTTGGAATTTGCTAGCGCAGGGGCGTGTACAGGATTTGTACCAGGGGGGTCTAACCCGGTAACCCGAGTGGCCGAGCCGACGCGAAGGGGGGTCTGGGGGGGCCGCTCCCCAGAAAATTTTTTAAAATTACACGCCCCTCAGATGCGCGTTTCTGGCGCGAGCAAAGGTGGGGTCCGACTCCTGGACCCGCCCTGTACACGCCCCACCTGCTGCGGCGCGAAGCGAGCGCAGGCGAGGGAGGCCAGCAACCGAGCGGGGGAGGGTGCGGGAGGGGTGCTTCACTGTTCACGCTGCCCCGGCAGGTATGAGATTTGGCAATTATTACACTAAATAGAGCGACCTGCGGTGAAATTCTTGCAAATTTAAATAAAAAAAAATTTTTTTTTTGCTTGGGGCCGGGGGGTTCGTTCGAACCCCCGAACCCACCCTGGGCTACGGGGCCTGGTCTGACACATCAGCTCTATAAGTTTATGTGTAGGTGTACGCGCAATGGCGGGCGGCGTATGTTTTAAGCAGTTTGGATACGCTTCAATGGTGCCTGTGGGCCCGGACAGATGGCGCTAGAAACGGCCCTTCCCGAGTGTTCATCGCTCTGGTTCCGCTGGCCTCTTGCTAGACTTGAAGACACCTCATTCCCAGTAGCAACTTTTTTTAATACCCCCAAAACAACAAATCGAGTAAATAGTGTTACGCAAGCGCAATGTTAAAATAACTGACCAGACGGATCCTAAGTTTTTTCGGGGCCGGGTAGAGTGTTGAATGAAACGCCGCACGCGATAGAAATGACGCCTAGATGACAGAGGAGAATAGGTTCACGTAATTTTAGCAGTATCTTGCGACCGTTCATTTGCAATAGTTTTTCCTGTCGTAGTACTGCTTAACTGGCGTCGGGCGCAGCATATGGATTTGAATTTGGTGTTTTAAAAAAAGATAACTTGGCCAAAAAAGTGTACGGCCCGGGCCGTACAGTGCTACATGACTGGGCTACCGACTGGCATTGCGCATTCATCATTAGTTAACTCGAGTAGATAGGACAGATATTCACCGCATTAAAGCGTTAGAACAGGGCACAAGGAGTCGAGAGCCAAGGCTGAGACAACGTCTTATTTATTTTTGCTCGTTAGACTGGCGTTGGTACGTCGAAGCGATACGCCATAACAGCGATGCAAGGAGTGGTAAAATCCCCTAATCTAATCACGCTAATTTGGTATTTCCAAGCACATGCAATCAGTCTCCTTAGTCATTACCCCTTCGCAAGTCATACACACCGTCACAGTTAGTTTACGCGCCGCCATATCGAGAGTACGAAGCTGATAGGTGAGCCGGCGACGTGCGCGCAACAGACATTGCGGACACACATTCGTGCTTCTTCCTTAATGTTTTTTTCTTCGTTTTTCTTTAGCGGTCTTCCTTCTCTAGCTGAGTTCATATTATACTTTTATTTATCATGTAAGATATTATAACTAGATAGCAGATAATGGTTAGCGCCAGCGCTAAGTATCCTGCATTAGGTTAATTTAGCAAGTTGTAGCGACGTAAAATAACTGGCCAGTGAAAGTTAATTGGGGCATTATTTTTAGCGTCGCTACCAGATTAACATCATGGATCTAGATTATAAATGGCCTGGAGCCCCATTGATGCGAAGCAGGTGGCCATCGTGGTAGGTATAGGTAGATAATATGAGGTGGCAGAGATAGTAAATGATATTATATAGTGAAATGCAACCATGTCTTTTAGAAGTCACTGCGTTTACGCTTTTCTTCACTACCAATGTCAGAGCCAAGGGGGCAAGGAATTGAACAACATTTTTTGAGGAAGAAACGTTTATTTATTTTGCGTTAGCTTCCGTGTTAGCGCAACGAATACGTACGCTAACAGCTGCGAAGGGAGTGAAAAATCCCTAAATATATAATCTAAAATCAGCGTAAGTTTGTCACTTTCCAACACATGGGCATATTGCAGTCTCCCTTATCATTCAGCCCACTTCATATATAGTTCCATCGAAGAACGGCCACATTAGTTTGGCGCAATCAAATAACCAAAAGTGACAGGTGGGAACCCAAGAACATTCGAGAAACGCTTTTTGCTTCTTCTTGCTGGCTTCTTATCTCTTCTTGCTTCTTCTCTTGCTTCCCTGCTTCTGGTCCGTTCTTCTTCTTCTTCTTCTTCCTTCTTCGTTGGGGGCTTGCTTCTTTTTCTTCTTGCTGTCTTGGGCATTGCTCTTCTTCGTTCTTCCTTTCCCGGCGGCCCGGGCTGGGATAGGCGTCTTCTTCTTCTTTCTTCTTCTTCTTCCTTCTTCTTCTTCTTCTTCTTCTTCTTCTTCTTCTTTCCGTTCTTCTTCTTGCTTCTTCTTCTTTGCTCTTCTTTTCTTCTTCCTTCTTGTCTCGTCT
This sequence comes from Priapulus caudatus, assembly GCF_000485595.1. NCBI lineage: Eukaryota > Metazoa > Priapulida > Priapulimorpha > Priapulimorphida > Priapulidae > Priapulus > Priapulus caudatus. Next base: position 230,281 of record NW_014577320.1, on the reverse strand, counting down.
TCTTCTTCTTGCTTCTTCTCTGGTTTAGTAACGTTAGGTTTCATTACATTTACATATCAGGAGTAGATAAAACAGGCGCGTAGCCGCCGGATTTTATTTTGGGGGGGGCGGCAAATGCTAATGCAAGCGGCACGTGGAAGGCCTGTGGGCGAAAACAGAAGCCAGGATGATAAATCGTACCCCGAGGAGGTGGGGGGCGGGGGGGCGAATCGCGAATAGCGCATCATGAATCATAGCAGGCTCGTAAGCGGCGCAGGGGGGGGTCGGCGACGACAATAAATTTAACGGGCGGACGAGACCCAGCACGACCGAGACGGGTTCGACGGCGCGCCCCTATTCCGAGAGTGGGGGGCAGATCGGCCAGAGCACGCGATGGCGAGACCGGGGAACATACATACAAACGAACACACAACACAGATAGGACAGAACGGCCGCACAGGGGCAGGAAGGACCCATACACACACGTACATAACATCTTATACATGCAGCTACATACATGCCACGCGGGCGACATGCCAAAGCAAAGTTTGAGAGGCAAACCGGTGGTTTTTTTGGCACGTGCCGGCGTAGGCATGAGCTAGTGCTAGGGGGGTCTGGGGGCATGGCCCGACCCGCCAGAAAATTTTGAAGCGCATTTAAGCCCATTTTCCTGCAATCCTGAGGCATCGTGGGCCATAATTCTCCATTCTGGATGTCTGCGATGACACTGATCTACCCTGAGAAGACTCCACCCCTACCAGTTTCTCGGTCTCTCTCTCTCTTTTTGGGCGCCGCGTTTTTGGGGGTGCGAGAAGAAACCCCGACCGCACCGCCGCCCCCGCCTGCTACGGCGCCCGTGTTACTCAGATATACGCGCGTCCCACTTATCCTACTCTCCTACGTCCTGATATAATATCGCGCTGATAATAATGTATCACGAGTTTAAACTTTGCGGTTTTCAACCTACCACAAGGTGGCGCCTCTGTTACTCCCCCGCCGTCCAGTCCCGCGTCACGGTTTTTGTCGATTCGCATAGAACCGAGAGCGACGGTTAGCTGTTAAACTATACTTAATTGATTTATATATCTGATACGAACCATACGAAGAACAATAGTTCTTGTATGCACATTATCATATATCCATTCCCTTGCTCCAATGAAACGGTTCTTGCCTAGGTAGAAAGACAATCGGTCGCAGGGACAAGCCTGGTCTAGTCCGAGAGTTCCTCTGACGGCGCAAAATAAGCCGCACAAAGCCACCGACGATTTTGGTGTTTTGGTGTGGGCGATAACGCCACGACCAAAACACAAAATCGTCGTGGTGGTATTGTCAGAGAATCTCGGACTAAGCCTGGTCGGGCTACGTATGTAACTATGTCGCTGTGGCAAATGCCACTTTAGGCACCTTAGGTATCCACGAACCAGTGGATGCACAGATTCTGTTGTATGCATCAACTGATGGCACAGGAATTCGCGTATATCAGGCAATGATGGCAAAAACGCCCTAACCGCTAAGCCAACCTAACCCAACCTACGCCTAAACCCTAACACACTCGTGATACCCAAGGGAGTATAGGTTATACTTTATGACTTAGGGTTTAGGGTTACGGTTTTGGATCATTCCTTGATATACGGAAAGTCCTGTGCATCAGTTGAATCAGTGGCTTCCGAATAAGCGTTGTCCGGCGGTTGTCGAGACACCAACAATTTGCGGCCGGACAAACCTAACCAGTCTGCAGGACATGTCCGTTGGACAAACAAGCAGAACACTAATCCCTAACCCCCTAACAACTGAGCTCTAAAACACACGAATCGGCATATCTCATATATATCGGCGTGTACCAGCGGCCCAGCGCAGCCCCCAATTAATCTGGGATGTATAACCTTTTGGGTTTTGCTTTCAAATATTTTGCAGTCTGAAACTGACAATCAATCCCAACCAACTGGTGTAGGCTAGCTGGCGCACAATAATGTTCAGTTCATAGTTCAGGAATCCGATGTGTTTTCATAAGCTCATCAAGGAAAAATCTTAATCGCTTTGGACATTAAATCGTGAGGAATATAATGAGTAAAAGATATGGACCAGCTCTGGGCTATTTCCAAAAGCACATGGTAATAGCGCACTCAGGTTTTCTGATTTATGAGAGGTGAACTTCGATTTGGGACCCACAGGCAACCAGGGCAGTTTAGCTAAAAATTTTCTGGGGAAGGAACCGCCCATACGCCCTCCCCATGCCTGTTTTCACCCGACCCTCCTCTTGGAATTCCTAAAACCCGGCCACTGAAGCAATACAATATCTTGGGAGCAGGGGCTGAACAAAAATGTCGCGGCGGTTTTCAGCCCACGGTCGCCGGCGCATCCCTTAGGGATTGCAGAGCTTGAGGAGGTAGAGGAGGCCGCAGGGTTGTCGGAAGGGGGCGGAGGAATAGCGTAAAAATAATTAAGTCATCCACAGCTATTTTGCCGCAAGTCGCCTGGGGTTTTTGGTTTCCCCTGTGTTAAAAAAATCCCTGGCGTACGCCCTGGCATGTTTTTTGGGGTGTTTTCTCTGATCTATATTTATTATGTGACTGTGAAAATAGGAGATTTGGCGGATATTTTTTGGGGGAAGGACAAACGCAGAACATTGTTGGGGCGGGCAAACCCGCGATTGATGGGCCGAGAACGCCAAGGGGGCCCACATTTTTTATTCTGCTGATCGAGCGAGCGGTTGAGGAAATACACACGAAAGGTCTGTGCATTTGCACTGGTCGTGATAACATAAGGTGCCTGTAAAGTTGGATGGTTGCGCGCGAGAGGGCGAGTGATGTCTATGAAAACGACTGTAACGGTTGTTGTAATACTTACGTTATATCAGAGCAGTTATGAGGCTAATTGTAGTTGATCGTGCGAGGATAGTATGATAGTCTGTGGTTGGATGCATACGTGCAGCTAAACTAGTACTAGTACTAGTACTACTACTAAAAGGATATATTAATACAAAATGTAACGCCGCAAACAGCAGATGAGACGGGATAGCACTAAGAAGGCGTGTGGGCCCCGGAAGGAGGTGTTGACCGAAGCTGCTGAGCGCAGTTGCCGGGCGTCAGAGGCGGCACGACCGATTAGGAGATTTAATCGCCAACGCGGAACGTTCACCGTCCTACGAGCAGATATGGCAGCGGCTGGCAGCTATGGATCCGTCCCGGCGCGGGAATGCTTAGGCCGGCGCACGGCCATCATAGCCTGGCCAGCGAACAACGTAAATTTTAGTGGGGGAGCAGAGCGAGGGCAGGACGATTTGGAGTCAACAGTGTTCACTTTGTTATACAAACATAATGTCTCTGTTCGTAACCGACGCTGTGTCACGGCGAAATCACAGAAAGACAGACGGAAATCTTTTCAGCGTTCGCGACCTTTGGCCCAGTAATGGAATGGCTGCCAAGGGGACAAAAGGCTATCATTAAACTGGGAACTCGCTCACCACCCATCGATTACCCCATCGAGTGAGCTAAGTAAGGCCGAGAGGTGGAAAGCGAGTGCCCAGTCTATGGTGGCTATCGGCGCGCGCAGTGAGGCGCACTGCTTTCCAACTCCCGGTAGCGAAGCCTCGCCATTGAAGCGATTGCAAAAACGTTGGCAGTGTTTGCGGCGCGGCCAAGATGAGGTCAGCGAAGAGGGCCGGTAGGTGTTTCTTGATTCTGACAGCCAATTTCCATGTACTGGGCAAGGCTGGGGAATATTTTTTCGGACAGCTTGTTAGCCAATACCTCAAGCCACATCGTTCCGATTCTCTAACAACTGCGACTACGTGTCCAAACTACACGTGTAACAGTCGGAAGCTGGTCGGGCTAAGGTACAATAAACGCCGTAACTAGGCGTAAAAAAAAAAATTGTTTGTTTCGCGGTTAGACATATGATTTTTCAA
>NW_014577320.1:211143-226385 GCF_000485595.1 Priapulus caudatus | reverse complement strand
TCCCATTGGTCGATTATATGCGGGCATATAATATGTAGTCATGTATTCTTGATTTTTGTCCACTGTGGCCAACCATAGACGTACGCCAGCGTATTCACCGAATTTTTTATACGTCCGGCATACGCTGGCTAAATCGTCAATGTGTGACAGGGCCATAATTAGATCCGTTTACGCAACGATACGCTAACAGCTGCAAAGGGAGTGGAAAATCCCCTAATCTAATCACGTAATTTGTACTTTTCCACCACATGCAATCAGTCTCCTTATCATTCCACTTCCTATAGTCATCAACACCCACATTAGTTTACGCCAATCAATACGAAGTGATAGTGACCCCAACAACATTCGACAACATTCTTCTTCTTCTTCTTAATTTTTTTTCTTTTTTTTCTTCGTCTTCTTCATCTATACTGATTCATATTATAACATTTTATTTATCATGTAAGATATTATAACTAGATACAATAATGTAGCCCAGCCTATACTCCTGCATTAGGTTAATTACATTGTAGCGACGTAAAATAATGCCAGTGAAAGTTAATTGGCATTATTTTACGTCGCTACAATTAACATCATGGTATCTAGATGATAACATGCTGGCACCATTATCGAACATGCCATCGTGTGAGTATAGGTAATATATGATGGCAGAGGATAGTAATGATATTATATAGTGATAATGCAACATGTCTTTTAAAGTCACTGCGTTTACGCTTTTTCTACCAAATGTTAGACAGGGGTAAGGAATTGAAACAAATGTTTTTGAGACAACGTTTATTTATTTTGCTTATAGCTCCGTTTACGCAACGATACGTACGCTAACAGCTGCGAATGGAGTGGAAAATCCCCTAATAATATAATCTAATCACGTAATTTGTACTTTTCCAACACATGCAATCAGTCTCCTTATCATTCCACTTCATATATAGTCATCAACACCCACATTAGTTTGCGGCAATCAATACGAAGTGACAGTGACCCCAAGAACATTCGAGAACAGTCTTTTTCTTCTTCTTCTTCTTCTTCTTCTTCTTCTTCTTCTTCTTCTTCTTCTTCTTCTTCTTCTTCTTCTTCTTCTTCTTCTTCTTCTTCTTCTTCTTCTTCTTCTTCTTCTTCTTACTCTTGGGTTAGGTAACTTAGGTTAATTACATCAGGAGTAGATAATAGGGTCTATTATCTACTCCTGATATAATTATGGTAATAATAATGTTATCACCGCGTTTTACGCGTTTTCTACCAAAAGGTGGCGCCTCTGTTACCGCTGTCAGTCCCCGTCACGTTTTGTCGATTTCCATAGGACCAGAGCGACTGTTAGTTTTAGAACTATATTAGTTGATTTATATGCTCTGATAGAACCATAGAAGACAATGTGTTTGTATGCCTATCGTATATCTTATTCTTAGCTCCAAGAAACGGTCTTGCTAGGGTTAGAAGACAATCGGTCGCACAGCCTGGTCGGGCTTAGCTCCGAGAAACGGTATCGCTAGGGTTAGGATACCCGTGTATAGACACTCCGTCGCACAGCCTGGTCGGGCTAGGTCGGGCTATGTATCATGTATGTAGACTATGATAACACGAACTTGTTTAATTACGTATATTCAGAGCAGTTATGAGCTAATTGTATTGATCGTGCTATATGATATCTGTGGTTTGGATGCATACGTCAGCTACTAGTACTAGTACTAGTACTACTACTAGGACTATATTAGATACAATAATGTAACCCAACCAGATGAGCCGGGATACTAGAGAAGCGTTGCCGAAAGGAGGTGTTGACCCGAAGTGCTGAGCGCAGATCTTGCGCGCATTCCGCGTCAAGGCGCACGCGACGCACGCGAACGTCCTACGACAGTATGCAGCGCTGGCAGCTATGGATCCGTGCGCCGAATGCTTATGGCCGGCGCACGCACCATAGCTGCCAGCGAACAGTCCACAATTTTAGTGGGGACACAGAGGGCAGACATTTGGGACGTGAACAGTGTTCACTTGTTATAAAAAACATGTCTCTGTTCGTAACCGAGCTGTGTCACGCGAAATCACAGAAAGACTGACGAAATTTTCGCGTTCGCGAACCTTGCCCAGTAATGGAAATGGCTGCAAGGACAAAGGCTATATAGACGGGACTCGCTCCCACCTCGATTACCCATCGATGACTAAGCTAAGCCGAGAGGTGGAAGCGAGTGCCAGTCTATGGGCTATAGGCGGCGCGCAGGCGGCGCACTGCTTTCCAACTCCCGTACGAGCCTCGCCATTGGAACGTTGCAAAAACGTTGCAGTGTTGCGGCGCAAGATTGAGGTCACGAAGAGCGCCGGTAGGTGTTTCCTGATTCTGACAGCCATTTCCATTACTGGGCAAGGGCTGGGGAATATTTTTCGGACACTTGTTACCAATAACCTAGCCACAAGTTCCCTTCTCGCTTAACACCACGTTGTCCTACGACGTGTAACAGTCGGAGAGCCTGGTCGGGCTACCAATAACCCTGTTAATAACACTGATAGGGTCTATATGTCTCCCTGGGTATTGCCTGAAACGTACCCTGGTACGGTCCCTGGTAACTATCTGATATGGTTATAGGGTTAGAGAGTAGGCGTAGGCGACTTCCTAGACTCGTTAGTGGAGTAGTCGAGGTACTAGCCCGACCAGGCTGTGCGACGGATTGTCTATACATTATTACATTATTACATTATTACATTATTACATTATTACATTATTACATTATTAGTCTAGGCCGGGTATTCTAACCCTAGCAATACGTTTCTTGAGCTAGCGAGGTACGGTCGGCATATTAGATAGTACCAGGGTACGTTCCGGTATACCGGACCGTACCCAGGGTACACAGGCACTTGGGACAGAGTCAGTAAAAACTGAAAATAATATGAACGCACATTCACAAATAGGCCCCTACTACCGTACCTCTGCAATTACAGTTCCACTGTTGTGTCACTGTATATCAGCTTTCCTTCATAAAAACTAACGCCGAACGCTCCCGCACTTGCCGCTGCGAGTGTACTGTGTCGCCATGATAATATATATATATAAAGTATATATATATATATATATTATATATATTTGACATATATATATATATTATATATTTATATATATATTATCATTATCATGGCGACACAGCACACTCGCAGTGGCGAGTGCAGGAGCATTCGGCGTTAGTTTTTATGAAAGAAAGTTGATATACAGTGACACAACAATGGAACTGTAATTGAGAGGTACGGTAGTAGGGCCTATTTGTGAATGTGCGTTCATATTATTTTCAGTTTTTACTGACTCTGTCCCAAGTGCCTGTGCCAGGGTAAGTTCTAGCAGTACCCAGGGAGACATAGACCCTGTCAGCGTTAATTACACTGTTAATAGCAATTGGGGGCGAAAATTCGGGGCGAAAATATTCGCTCCCACATGCGATAATTGAGCGGACACACCATGCGAATATATATTCGCACGACCGCAGCAGACACACCATGCGAATATATATTCGCACGACCGCAGCAGACACACCATGCGAATATATATTCGCACGACCGCAGCGGATACACTACACGCGATCTACTGTCGCCACACGGCTCCAACCATGGCTCCAACCGTCATGTGGTCATGTGATTAGCATACTGATAAATGATTCGCTGCATTATAACATCAGCCGGCTTGATTTTCTCTTCCACGGACACACGATGCGAATTTGTACGCAGCGGTAAAAATCTGCAACAAAATATCAAACATGTTTGATCGCGTGAAATTCGCCCGCGCTTGAGCGGACACACCATGCGAATTTCGCTAATAAATTTTGCGAATAAATTTGATGGTGTGACCCTCGCTTTAGCCTAGGTAGAAATTGAAAATGATTAAAACAATAATGCAGTGTAGCGCGTAGAAACAGTTACAATGAGTGTACACTGTGCCTATAGCTGAGGCTGCAATAGCTCTAGAACTATAGCCCCTCGTTCCACCACAGGAACTCGGGAACACACTACACAGGAATTCACAGGAACAGTGCCTGTGGCAGAGCGAAGGGCCATAGTTCTAGAGCTAGGGCTGCATGTACGATTTTCTCACTGGAACATTTAGGGCCTACTGGTACATGCGGTCATACCTGTAAATTCAGCAAGCATGCACGAAAGTCACCCAATTCAATTCAAGATGTTTATTTGTGCTAAACGTTTTGATACAGTTCTTACATCTATACAGTACTTAATGTCAGGGGAAAAATCAAACAGTTATTACTGAACTATGCTTATAAAATGCACGGGTATGGCGAAGGGACCATGCGGTCATCGGAGTCAGCCATACACTGTACCATGATATTACATTTGTTTAACATTGGATGATAACACGACATGACGTGATATGACATTGCAATACATAACGTAATATGACATTACAATACATGACAATACAATCACGGCATGAAAAAATCCCATTACTGTCTACTATATATATTATGGCTACTATATGCATATGACATTACAAGACATGAAATTACATGACATTTACAATACATGACGTGATCTGTTGATTACAACATACACAATACATTACAATACATGATGTTCTATTACATTGCAATACATGACATGATATATGATTTCTTATCTATTATACAATCTTATGCCATACGTGAGGTTATAATATAAGACATTACAATGCATGATGTGATGTGACATTATTATACTTATAATACATAATATTCTGACTATGTGCATGTGACATTACAAGACATGACAATGTATGACATTACAATACATGACATGATATGACGTGACCCAGTAATGACAGATATAGCTCTAGAACTATAGCCTTTCGCTCCACCACCGGCACTGTGTCTGTGTTCCTGATCGAGTTCCTGTGGCGGAACGAGGGGCTATATATAGTTCTAGAGCTATGACAGAGATAGAACAAAGAGACTGCCATATTACGCCAGGATGTGTAGCTCTTGATTTTTATTTAATTCCCTGGTGATTCAGCTTTGGTAGTTGTTACTGCATATTAGGGCAATGCCCCAATGGAAAAGTGCAATTAAATTAAGCGCATGGGTACCAACACGATCACCACTGTCAATAAATAATGACAAAACAAAAACAGCAACAACAACAACAACAACAGACAACATGTCGTGTATGGATTAAATCTACCAGTGCAGCCCCTTCGCTCCCGTTACAGGGCTAAAGGTGATACACTTGTTGTAGAGGTAATGTATTGAGACAAACTGCATGCAGTGCCCCTTCCCACACTCAGGATAATACTCAGGATACATGCCAGGTAGTATTGAGCCAGAGCGAGAGCACCATCTGTCGTGGAGTTTGGTATTGAGAAGGTATTCTAATATTCACCACCTGGCAAGTGGCGCCCCCTATTAACACATTATAACGACAAAGCAGCAACACAACTAATTTTACTCTAAACACAACTATTAACTTGTCACATAGATACTAACCCTTGGGTTAGTATCTATGCTTGTCACAGTTACGGTAAACACTCGACACTGGGGTGCTGTATAATGTAGGCTGGTATGATTGGGTTCATGGTATACCAGATCATGGCGTAGATTTGATAACATATGCCTGTGTAAACAGGATATATGGTTGCACAGGCGCAGTTATGTGTTGTTTGTATGTCGTGCTCCTACAGTATGTAAAAGTCATTTATTCTTTGTCTCTCCATCTTCGATATAGACCCTTGGACTTTGAAGACTAATATTTACAAGGTTTGTGAGGACCAGATTAGTACGTATATATCACACATGTATTATTTGCATGTTCTAACATGCCATGTGTAGCCCAGCTGAAGAAATACCTGGCCATACGTATCATATAAATAAACCCTGGTTATTAGCTGTAGAAACATCAAAGGTCAAACTTTAACTCACGAGTAACCACTAATTGTATTTTTGCTGCCTCACGCATTTAAAGCCGTTTGTGAAATTATACATTTGCACAAACAGTCGTATAGAAATCAGTCGATCGGTTATTACTTGCATCGCATATGAGTTTAGTTTTACACTTTTTGACATAGCAATGATAGTGTGAATGGTTTTCTTTATTAGAGGAGAACAAATTAAAACACCAGATTTTAGCATCTCTGTTTAATTACAGCTCACACACGGAACCACCAATGGGAGTCTGTCGCCATTAAGCAACGACCCGCTTGACCTTCAATCGTCATGTCGGATCTGAGGTTTGACGGACGTGTCGTCGTGGTGACGGGCGCCGGCGGAGGCCTCGGCCGTGAGTACGCGTTGCTGTTTGCCGAGCGAGGCGCCGACGTTGTCGTCAACGACCTCGGCGGCAGCGCGTCCGGCGACGGCGGCGGTGACGTGCGGCCGGCCGATCTCGTCGTCGAGGAGATCCGCGCGCGCGGCGGCAGCGCCGTCGCCAACCACGACTCGGTGGAGGACGGCGAGCGAATCGTGCGCGCCGCCGAGGCCGCGTTCGGCCGCGTCGACGTCGTCGTCAACAACGCGGGGATCCTGCGCGACCGCTCGTTCGCGCGCACGAGCGACGCGGACTGGGACGGCGTGCAGCGCGTGCACGCGCGCGGCGCGTTCGCCGTGACGCGCGCCGCGTGGCCCGGCATGCGCGCGCGCGGCTACGGACGCGTCGTCGTCACCTCGTCCGCCGCGGGACTGTTCGGAAACTTCGGGCAGGCGAACTACGCGGCGGCGAAGATGGCGCTCGTCGGCCTGAGCAACACGCTCGCGATAGAGGGCGCCGCGTACGGCATCTGCTGCAACGCAGTGGTGCCGACGGCGGGATCGCGGCTGACGCGCGGCGTGTTCCCAGGCGAGCTGGTCGACGCGCTCAAGCCCGAGTACGTGGCGCCGCTCGTCGCCTATCTCTGCCACGAGTCGTGCGAGGAGACGGGAGGAGTGTTCGAGGCCGGAGCGGGGTGGATCGGCAAGCTGAGGTATGTGTGCGTGTGTGTGCGCATGTGTGAGTGTGTGTGTGTGTGTGTGTGCATGCGTGCGTACGTGTATATGTGCTAGTCCACGTAGTCATATGTTAGAGGTGATGAACGTTTGTGCTGTAACGAATTACGTTTTACGTTTTTTTCTGTTTGACATGTTAAAGTTATGAAAGAAAAGGCTGAATCAGGGCTGTATATCAATATTCTATAAGATAAGGAGAGATGTGTTGTATAATGTGGCAGGTTTCTCTGTAAAGATTAGTATTTGGCTCACACTCTCATACACGTGGCTAGTAACTTAATTGTGTACAAAGTCACTCCTGAAGGCATTTTGCCGTTCATTGCAATCAATGCCTCGCGTTGTTATTCTTCTACGAAACCAACCACAGCAGTTATAGTTTTTGGGTTCCTCTGTAAGACGGGGTTCAGTCAAGCTAACACACCTGTTTCACGTGGCATTCTCTTTGCGTAGGTGGGAGAGATCGCAGGGAAGGATCGTGCGGGAGAAGGGGAAGCGAATGACGCCCGAGGCAGTGCGAGACAGCTGGGAGGGCATCACCGACATGACAAGCGCCAGCCATCCGAGCAGCATTCAGGAATCGACGGCTACTCTTGTCGATGTGTTGGAGGTGAGTGAAGGCTCTACAGCAGCCAGGCAAACACTCGAGCGGCTGTTTGTCCACCGTACACAGATGCGGCCACGTTGGTGCCCTATAGTTGTATGAGCCTCGTTCGTTTGCCTCGTTCGTTTGCGCGTATATATATGCAACCAGGATAATATGTGGTCTCTGGCAGATATGGTTGCAGTAGTCCGACCACACACAATATCAGAGGGTGGTAGTGTTTTCTAGAGGCTGAGCTAACGATTATTGCAGTCGCAATTGCCAGCTGGTAAACCACTTTGGATACTTACTGTAAAAGTGCATGGTCGAGTTATTAATTAATTAATTAATTAATAATTAACTCTACGTATCATCTCCATTTCAGAAAATAAACGAAGGCCACACGACTTCCCCCGGCAATGCAGGCGACCCATCCGCGAGCGGCATTGCCGTTGCCACGACGACCGTAGAAGCGGCCGTGAGTGACGTCACCGTTGCCACGGCGACTGACGACGCGGCCGCGAGCGACGCCGCTGTTGCCACGGCGACCGACGACGCGGCGGCGGCGGTAGCGAAGCTACGCGACGCGGCGATCGAGCCGAGCGTGATACGCTACACCGACCGCGACGTCATTCTTTACCACCTCGGCATCGGCTGCTCCGTCGCCGACGCCGGCTCGCTCAAGTTCCTCTACGAGGGAAGCGATGACTTCTCCGTCGTGCCGACCTTCTCGACGACGTGCTGCGACCTGGTGGCGGCGTTTGGCGCCGTCGGCTCGGCGATCGAGTTTGACCTCAGCCGGTTCCTGCACGGCGAGCAGTACACGGAAGTGTACGGCGCACTGCCGACCGACGCCACGCTCATCACCACCTACCGCATCGCCGACGTCCTCGACAAGACGTCCGGTGCCGCGATCGTCATCGTCATGGAGACGCGCGACGAGCGCGGCCGCAAGGTGGCGCTCAACCAGGCGGTCGGCTTCCTTATAGGCGCCGGCGGCTTCGGCGGCCCGCGCACCTCTCGCGAGCAGGTGCCGACGGTGGCGCCCCCCACGGGGCCGCCGCACGACGTCGTCGTCGAGCGGACGAGCGTCGACCAGGCGGCGCTGTACCGGCTCAGCGGCGACCGCAACCCGCTGCACGTGGACGCGGCGTTTGCGGCGGCCGGCGGGTTTGCGCGGCCCATCCTGCACGGGCTGTGCGCGTACGGCTACGCGTGCCGGCACGTGCTGCGCCGCTACGCGGGCGGCGACGTCGCGCGCTTCCGTACGATGAAGGCGCGCTTCGCGCGGCCCGTGCTGCCCGGCCAGACGCTGCGCACGGAGATGTGGCGGCGCGGAGAACGCGTGCACCTGCGCTGCGTCGTCGACGAGACGGGCGAGGCCGCGCTGACGGGAGCGTATGTCGACCTCGTAGCGGACGACCCAGGGTCAGGGCCCACCGCGAAGCTGTGAAGCGACGAAGACGTCGTGGCGCGTCTGTCGTCGTGGCGATGCAGCGCGTCCGTCGTCACGGCAACATGGTGCATCCGTTGTCGAGGCGAAGAGGCACGTCCGTTGTCGCGGCGACAAGGCGCGTCCGTCTTTGCGGCAACAAGGCGCGACAGTCTTCGCGGCGACATGGCGTGTCTGTAGCAACTTGTTTGTCACTACGATACAGTTGTGGATTGTGATGTCGTATTCATTGCCAAAAGACATAGAGAAAGACAAGTCAAAGAATATATACCATGACTGATGATCGTTTAATTCGGTTCTTTACAGTTACTGATACACCGGCGGTCGCGTCTAGAGTTAGGAGCGAATTTCCTCGATTTCTGCTCGTGCAGCAGTTGAAGGATGTGTGTGTGTGTGTGTGTGTGTGTGTGTGAGTGTGTGGTTGTGTGTGTGTGTGTGTGTGTTGGTGTGTTGTGTGTTACTATGTGGTGAAGTTAACTACTGTGAATGTTTCAATGTTAGCGCTCGTTCGATCGATTACAGCGTACGCGAAGGCTTTATATAAGCCTATATTATGTATAGTGAAACCCTCACGACCTTCTGTTCTAAAATGCTAGCGAGAGCGTCTTCCAACAGCCTGCTTGATTAAGTCCGGGATATCAAGAAGGAGCGTGGACTGCTTCGCATCATAAACGCCCCTATCAAACAAAATTCATCCGATCATTAGTTATATATAGTATTATATATATATATTATTATAATTGATATTAAAATTATAATCATAATTACATAATGTCTCCAGTTGTTTTAATTACAATTTTTTCTGTGTAATCTAACTTTCATTTGGGAAACGGAACTTCATACATATATATATACATATATATTGTATTTTTGGCTCCGATCGTGGAGCATAGTGCCTCTTTGGTGTGATGAAAGATGACCAGAAAAGCTACTCGGCTGGGCTACGGCAGGTGACGTTTGTTATAACAACGTTCTTATAACTTTGCATCGGGGAGATATAAACACGAAACTCACAGCAGTATAGCTCTGTTCTTGCAATACTGCTGCCAGTTCATAATCATATAACTACAGGGCCGGATCTAGCTTTCAGGAGCCCCCCCCACAACCCCCATCTAGATCTGCCACTGAACTACGATTGCTTTTTATATAACATATTGGTGCAGGACACAGTTTTTTTGAGGATGACATTGTAAGGCATATTAGGAACTGTAAAATGAAAGAGGGATCCGCTATGTAGAGGTAAAGCCTGGTTATAATCGCAGAGAACATATTATGTATAACGGAAAGAAGCGTGCGCTGATAGACGGTAGCAGGTTAACCAGGAGTGCTAACGTTGTGCGGGCATGATATATTTATGCTACTCCATGATTAAAATTTGATAAATAATATTAGACTAAATAACACACAAAATGCAATATAGTCAATACTATATAAGACTGTTACATCAACGATCGGAGGCATCTGATGGCATCGGATGGGAGGTGGAATACAGCTTGTTGTCTAAAATTAGCGACTACTCCGTAATCTTCCACCCATATTCTTATATCCATCGTAGTCTGTGATGTGGAATACCCTAGAAACAGAATTAAGGATTGTAGATCGAGTATACAAACGACTTAAGCAGCTAAATTCGCCATTGCCGCTGTTTATGGGATTTCCATATATGACATGCAGGTCAGTGAGCAATGGTGAGCCACTATACATATGCGTCAAAACTCAAAACAGGCTCAGCGGTCAAGTTAATAGATTAGAACGCAGATATTCTTATCAGGGGTTAATGAATTGAGAGATTCTTTGTCATTATTACCCTGATAATATGCCGTACGCGGCGTTTCCTAGCCCGGTGTCCGCTACAGTAACCGTTCTCGGATATTATCGCATGGCAGCGGACGCGACTTACTTCTATATTGATATTAATTTATACTGGATTATCTAATTAGTTAGTGTTATAGAGAATCAGTGATCGGCGCATGGGGGTGCGTAATTGACCACATTATATATAATGACTGGTATAGCTAAGAAATGCGAGAGTGCGCAGCTAGTATAAGATTAGAAAGCGAGTGGAACATGTGTTTTCTAAGTTAATTATTGTCATTTATTAACATCAATAATGTATGATTATTGTTATTAATTATTATTATTATTATTATGTATTATGTTGTTGTTGTAATTTATTATTGTAAGGTTATATTGCTAGGAAACGCAATCGTCTCGGCGTTTCCGTCAGCTATATGCGTGTACTCCGCGTGTACTGGTGCGTGTAACCCCGCGTGGTACTGTGCGTGTTACGTGCGTGTACTGCCGGTGTACGTGCGTGTACGCCGCGTGTATCACGCGGGTGACACGCGACTGTACACGCAGAGTACAGCCGCGGCACGGTACACGCGGTAACCACGTAACAGCGCGGGGACCTCACGTGCACAGCGGGATCACGCACGAGTTACACGCGGGTAGCACGCCGTCATCAGCGGTTAATCGCCTATCTGGGAACGCCTGCCGATTGCGTTCCATTCGTCAATCGTGTACGCGCGTACCCGCGTCCTTCGTCATGGCCTGCTTGTGCCTATGGTGCAGTAGGTTATACGTTTGATTTGGCGGATTGACGAGCCTCGCGATTGCTCCATTGCCATGATTTCATACGCCTAATTCGTCTTTCGTGGCCTTTGATTTGTCAACTGCGATTCAATGTTGGCAATTGCAAATTGCAACTTTGGCAATAGGCAATTGAATCATCAGTTCGAGTCTAATTGAAAAAATCATGCGATTCAAATTGACAATCAATGGATCATTGAACTAATTCAATCGATCAATTGAACGTTTGAATGATTAAACGACGTGTTCAATTGAACAATACAATCGATCAATTTGAAGCGTTTGAATGATTAAAGCGACTTGTTCAATTTGAACAATGCATCGTATCATTGAACGTTTGCATTTTGATCACATCCCTGCCCATAAGTATATGATGTGCGTATTCCAACGTCGCGCGTGTCGTAATTATGGAACATTGCCTGATTACGGTTTATAATCTATGATTATATGAACCGCATCATACATGTATTCGGTGGCATGTTAGAGTAAGTACATATATACGATATGGCGGTGTTATCTGTGGCTACTGGTCAGGGCTCGTACTCTAACCTAGCTCTCTAGCTATATATTACCGTATACTTTACTAGTGGCCCAATGACTAGACAGCTCATTATATAATATAGATTATCAAAAGTAGCATTAGTAAGAGCTTATGTACTCTTTGATATTATATCATTATATATATTATGTGTTGTGTGTTGTGTGTGGTGTGTGTGTGTGTGCTGTGTTGTGATGGTGTTGTGTGTGTGGTCGTTCTGTTACGTGTGTGTGGTTGTGTGTTGTAAGTGTGTTTGTGCTGTGGGTGATGTGTGTGTGTGTGTGGTGCGTGTGTGCAGTGTTTGTGTGTGTTCGTGTGTGTGTGTGGTGTGTGTGTGTGTGTGTCTGGTGTGTGTGTGTGTAGTGTGTTTGTTGTGTAGTAGTAGTAATGTGAGTAGTACGATATTACTCCCACTGCATGTTCTGATAATATATATATATATATCGTGTGTATATTTTTCTCCCACTGCATGTCGATCAAATGTTTACTTTACTAACGTCTAGTCACAACCATCACGTAGGCGCATACAAATATGATATAATCATTAGCAAGCTAATTAATTTAGGGGCTGCTAGCGGAAATGAATAGTGGGCAAGCATTGCATACGAAGTGCGTGTACTGTTCGGTTGAGTTGATTGATAGTCGATGATAAGGATTGCATGACCGGGTAATGTGACATCGTTCGCATTGACCTGACGATATTGTCACGAAGAGTAATTAATTATATTTTAGTGTTGTTCGCTTTTCCCGAGTGCAAGTTGAAGTATTTGTCAATCCACGCGACGGGGCAAAGGCGTGTTTGGCCATACAGGAAAACAGTTTGCTGAGAAACGCCTATATGAGTCATGGCCGTACCTCAACCACGATTTTTTTCAGTTTTTTGTCCAATATCATCCATGGATTTAGTCAACTTGTATACAATAGGATTTTAAATGAGTTTTATGGACGAAATTCATTGGATAGTGGCGTGTTTTTTTAACAGAATGTACACCCCTGTCCACAAAATATACACTCAAAATGCCAGGCAACGATGTGTGGACTTTGGTCCCTTTTTCAGTATAATTTGGTAGCCCGCCTCAGAATTAGAGTATGATAAAGCTCAGATTAGTAACGCGGGCCTTGAAAATGGGCAAATATAGATATAACAGGATAGTGGATAATAATAGATTATTTGTTCACATCCTGATATATTATCTGTCTCTAGCTGCTACATGACACAAATTGTGTGCGTACAGGATATGCGTCACAGTTCAAACTCAATCGAAGAAATAATCTCCTTCCTCATATCAAATAATGAGATAACGAAGAACTTAATATCAAAGAAAATATAGCAGAGGAGATGTATAAGCCTACTCTAAAATTTATAATAGGCCTAAGTAAATAATATCCGTGGTTACTACTTGCCAAAAGTGTCCGAATGAGGGCTTGTTGGTTTGGGTCCTGGGACGCCTAAGCCTTCCTAAATTGAATGGCCCCATGTTGAGTAACCTAATATATAATAATATAGTTGATGACTCACAATATAGCAAGGCCTTTAACACGTAAGATTGCGCGATAACAAACATGTTAAGAGCGGCGCTTAGAAAATAATTACTGAAAGAGAAGCAAATGCAGTAAGCAGACATAGCCAGAGAATTGGAAGGGGCCCAAAACAATCATGTACAGAACGAAAGCCATGCAATATGACTTTAATTAAATTCAGTGTAACGTGTGCAATTCGTACGGAAAAACTTATTATGAATATATAACTAGCAATTTATTACATAGTAACGCTCCTAAAGATGGAGTGGCAGCACCAATTATTTGATTATATGTAATCAAGAATCCACATATTGATGATGTGCGTTCAAGGCAGTCACTACGATCGATCACTCTCAGCAAATTAAAACTAATTTACTCGAATCTGTAATCAATAAGCATATAAATAATTAATTCCTGTGTATCACCACAGGCGTCAGCATGACGGCATAGTACATGAATGCCGGCGCCGGCGTACTATAAAAATTAACACGACGCGAATCGCATAATATATACATAATATATATATATATATATATACTAATAAATATTATATATATATATTATATTATATCGGCGCGCGCGTACTATATGGTTACCTCACGCGATACTGACATACAGCACTAGCACTCATTGCATCGTTCCGCCCGCAACAAACTGACATACATTCGATTACGCTCGCTCTTTCGCTATATGTTGCTTCACTAAACGCAGACTGACAGGTCGAAAGATCTTGTGGAAAATATCTAAAACATCCGATCAGCGCTCAGCGCAGATTTGATGAATTGCAGGATTATCTAATGCGCCTATAAATCGATCGCCCATCCGTTAGCACAGCGCGAACTCACACATCCACCGCACGCGTATCCGGCACACACCACACGGCACGCCGCGCGCCGGCGCACACAGCACACACGCACAACGCCGCGCACACACACGCAGACGCGCGCGCTAGACACAGCACGCAATTTCCGCCGCCACACATACACACGGCCGTGGTCACGCACACAATGCACCACACACACACAACACACACACACACACATACATACACACACCACACAACGCACACGCCGCGCGACACACACCACACACCGCGGGCTACACACAGAGACACACACATTCACATTAGACAGTCACACACACGACATCACATCCACACAACGACACACACACACACAGCACACCCATCACACACACGCACCACACACCACTACACGACATGCCGACGCCACGCACCAACGACGCACAGGCGCCACCAGAATCTGCCACTAAGCTACTTCTGTGATCAGTTTTAGTCCAGCCTACTGCCGATACGTTGTTCTCTCAGATCGACAACGTTATTAAGTACGACAGCAGCGAACTCTCTCGCTGTGCAAGCGGATCAACGCGTCCTAATACAAACAGTTCCCGCCTACTGGTCATAATAAGGACCCCTGGGCTATGGTATTGCGAGCCCGTGGCATCTCAGGATAAGGCTGTTCTACCGTGTTCCGTTACGCTACGCGTGCCGGCACGTGCTGCGCCGCTACGCGGCGGCGACACTTCGCGCCTTCCGCGATGAAGGCGCGCTTCGCGCGGCCGTGCTGCCCGGCCAGACGTGCGCACGGAATGGGCGCGCGGAGT
>NW_014577320.1:206066-211130 GCF_000485595.1 Priapulus caudatus | reverse complement strand
GGCGGCGCGGAGAACGCGTGCACCTGCGCTGCGTCGTCGACGAGACGGGCGAGGCCGCGCTGACGGGAGCGTATGTCGACCTCGTGGCGGACGACCCAGGGTCAGGGCCCGCCGCGAAGCTGTGAAGCGACGACGACGTCGTGGCGCGTCTGTCGTCGTGGCGATGCAGCGCGTCCGTCGTCGCGGCGACATGGCGCATCCGTCGTCGCGGCGAAGAGGCGCGTCCGTTGTCGCGGCGACAAGGCGCATCCGTCGTCGAGGCGGCAAGGCGCGTCCGTCGTCGCGGCGACAAGGCGCGTCGGTCTTCGCGGCGACATGGCGCGTCTATCGTTGCGGCGCGTGCGGACGTGAAACGCGGGCTCGCTTGCGGTACGTTCGATCGGTGGCTGAGTTCGTGGTTAGTTACCGCGAAGTGGAGGCGGTTCTCTTACGATTGTATTTCGGTGTGTGATTAAACGACAATGGGCTGGTGCAAGAATAAGGGATGGCGTTGTTGATGCGTTGGTGATAGATTGACGTGATGGATTATACGTATGCATGCACGTACAAATGTATGCACGCACGCATTGTATACACATGCATGCTCCTAGGAGAGAATCCTATCTAGAATTGTAAATGCTTAAACAAAAGTGTAACCACCCTATTTCAGCACTAATAAATATTGCATTTTCATTGCTTGCCTGCTGAATATCCGTGCTGTGTTCCTCTGTCGAGACTTCATCTTTATTCCTGTGTCACATTATTTGATTGTTGAGGCTGAACTTGGGGAAAATGACCATAAAACTGTCAGAACTGGTGCAATACTAACTATGTGATTCACCTATCAAAGCAGGACACTTCAACCCAACATTATTTCCCCTTTTCCAGCATTGTCACGTTGAGGTTTTATTGTTGTTTTTGTTACATCTGTTGCTATGATTTATTTCCAATATGCTTCCCATATTATTATAGGCAATGCGCGTATACACGTATGTGAGAAATCTCTTCAAAGAATTGTTGATATATCATTAGAAAAGATTTGTAATGTAATTAATTTATCATCAATTTCGCATCTGAATGCGAAGGGTATCGATGTTATAGTATATATTAAATCGTGTTTAAATTTATGTGAATATGTGGACAATAAAAGTGTGAGGCGTGAAACTAAGTGGTTGATATTATAATTCAATTCTCCGGGCCGTAAGTTATAACGTTAATTCCAACTTGGTTTTGCCAAGAACAAAAGGAGCAACAACAAAATTCAGTCATACATCATGTGGACTGTTTGCTTTATTCTTTCATTGCATTCTACGTTGGTCGCATTGCAATCATTAGTATAGAAACATTTTCCTTAAAAAATATTAAATTTTTCAACATATTTTGGTCCTAGTGAATTAACATCAGAATTATTCTAGATTCATTCTTTTTTAAATCTATAAAAGGTCTAACAATAACGGGTGAGGCTAATTAAGCATGAACGAATAAATGACTCGTTACTATAACGGTACTAATAACTCGTTACTAATACGTTTACGTGGTGTTGCAATTTTCATGCGCGTGCTCTACTAGCGGTTTCACGATATAACTCCCCTCTCGCTATAACACTGCTCGTATCAACGTCTTCGGACCTCAAGCATGATCCCATCTTTCGGGTACAGGAAACCTCCGGGTTTCATTTTCGTCATGTCCATCGGTACCTGTAAGGAGTATAGTGATTGATTAATGTATTATTGTATGTGTGAGCGTTTACACCCGGGGGGGGGGCACTCCCCGGATAAAATCATTGCCTAAAATATACGTCCATGATACTACCATGATTTTGATAGTACCCCTCGCGGATTCGTTACCTGGGTCTTGTCAGAGACAATGAATGTGACGTCTTGAAGGGCGCTCACTATGGCGACCTTAGCCTCGTATTTGGCGAACCTCATCCCAATGCAGTTGCGTGGCCCGAGTCCAAACGGTACGTACGTGTAGGGGTTACGTTTCTGCTTCTCTTCTGCGGTGAACCTGTAGCCGAAGACGTGAAGTCAGTGCGTAGAACTTGGCCCAATAACTACGATCGTTTGATCGATATTCACAAGGCCTCTGTGTGTTTTTGTCGCCGGCTAGTATTTAAGGCGCAGAGTTCAGTAGCTACCATCGGTTTATTACCGTATTACATGTTTTGTATTAATTTGCATGTGCAAAGGCATCAGAGGTATTATGTCGCTGACAATGTATATACAATGTACGTATGTGTATATATGATGTAATACCTTTCTGGGTCAAATTTGTTGTGATCTGGCCAGTACTCTTCGTTATGATGCATATAGTAGACTGGAATGGCAACATCCGTTCCCTTGGGAAGAGTTAATTGATCAGTAAGCTTATATTCCTTCCCAACCTCTCGGTTAAACCTAGAAAGCAACAAACACATATGTAGGAAGAAGATTACTACTAGTAGAAGTACTAGAAAAGGTTAAACAGATCTATATGAAATATGTTCTACATAGCAATTAAAACATAGCAAATTAGCAATGAATAAATAACATCACAGCGACAGTGGCTCCTAATGGCAACTCTTCGGGAAACAACATGAACTCTATGCTAAACCATGTGTAATGTGTTGGTGGCTACAGATCTGTAACACATACGACACATACTCTTACATAACAAGATGTTATGACAGGTAATTAAGTCTGTAGAGCACTGCATGGGAATCACAGCCTACATTACCTCGTAATAGCTGGGTAAACGCGCAAGACCTCACTCATGAACATGTCCAGGAGCGGCAACTCTTTAATCTTGGCGTGAGTGATTTCGGTCTAAAAAAATCGCGAAAACCCCAGTTATTCTCCACGCATACGTGGGGTTACGAATTTCGGCAAATCTTCTATACAATAACCCTAGAATATCACATCACCGTATGAGTGGAAAATAACTGTTTACAAGGACGAACTAACAGCCACTGTAAAGATATTTTTACAGCCAAGATATTTTTTTATATCTTATATTGTAGTCACATATACGATAAGGTCGTCACGATTCATTTGCTTCGTACCATAGATACCTACATAAACATATGTCTATCTAGATGTTCATGATGTCTATATATGCGCAGTATGTAGTCTTTACGCGTGTGTTGCATAGAATATATGTGGTTCGTACGGTTGATGTGGCACACTCACCCCGCCTATCACGTCATCCACTTCCTGCTGCAGTTTCGTCTGCCACTCTGGGTTGGTAGCGAGGCAGTAGGACCACATTGACAGCAGCGTTGCCGTCGTCTCGTAACCGGCCAGGAAGAAGACCAGGGATTGTGCGAGGATCTGCTTATCCGTCAAACCTGGATTGATGGTTAGTTAGATGACGGTATCATGCAGTCAGTTGCCGTTTTAAAACGTGAAACTTCATTTGCGAACCGCGTTAATATAGCAGCGAATGGAACGGGGGATCTGGGAACGGGTAAATACTCCAGGGTATCCCATATTGGCGCGTAGGTGCATGTGTATGCGTGCGTGTATGTATGTGTGTGTGTGGAGGGGTCTATTCACATGAGTTTACCAGGTAAAAATATGCCATTTCCCATTTCCCGGTTAATTAAAACCCAATTTCGGCTTTCCCATGTCCGGTTGACTTCTATTCCAGAATAAAACGAAATATTTATCTCGTATATCTCGGGTCTAATCCCACATCCCGAAAATACACGCCTCCGTCCTCATAAAAGTATAAGCCCGTTGCCGCGTTACACCGTAATTCACGGATACTTTTAGTGTTGTCAACCTTTTTCTATTTTTTTCCCTTTTGATAAAGTAATATTATATAGGCTGAGTTGCAATTATATTGTAATGATGACACATGCGGGCCGCTTTTCAATGGTCTACACGTCACGGTATATTTATAACCACCAACCTTTGTGAACTTCGCCAGATTTGTCATGCATTTCCTTGTGAGCGTCCATCATCAACTGGAGAAAGTCTGGTCGTACCTAGAAATGTATACGTCATATGTAAAGCGTGCACACACGCGCGCACAGAAAGCATACACACACACGCACGCACGCACGCACGCACGCACGCACGCACATGAACACACGCACACACATCTCAACTATACATCAAAATATCCTAATCTGCTCCTATTGGTCATCCATCGGTCGCTTAAGAAAAATTCCCCGGTCGTGAAGCGTTGTTGAAATGCAGCTTTTTGGCCACTTGCTTCAAGCACGCTGACAAGAGATTATATAGTATTGTAGAATGGGAGCCGCTGCTGCAGAACACCCGAATCGCACAACGGTTGGCGTACCTCTTTAGAATTTCGTCTAAGCGCCAGAGTCTTCGTAGTGAGGTTGACAAAGAAGTCTTGATCTTCTTTTTTAAGGAATTGTATTTTTAACAGCTTCAGAAGTGGAGTAAGTATCGGGAAAAAAACTGCAGAGAAAAACACAATGTTATGAATATTTGAAAAAGGTTAAACAATTACTGTACATCTGTTATTAGTGTGTGCATGACGCCATTATACATATAGACCACAAGAACATCGTGTTGTGATATGGATGGCGGGGCAAAAGTAAAGGCAAAGATAATGTAGAAGGCGAGCCCTTCTTATCAATTGTTTGTGGATTTAATTATAAACAACTTGAATGGGTGGATTTGGTAGTAGAAAAGGGTGTCATGATTAGGCGATCTAAATTTGTACGGGTCCAATTGGCAATATTATAATGCAACCGTTACAATCGCCACAAAAGGAGAAGTCATTTCGGTTCACTCGAAGCTTATAGTTTATGTTGAATTATCCTATTTATTGAATTGTGTTAGTTCTGCAAATGTTGCTATTAAATGGACGTCGCGACATGTTTGCGGGCGGCTGAATTCGCTCACGCTTAGACGTACGGCCGGTACGGGACCTTGGACAACGTCCGACGACAAGGCACAGCATCATGTCCAGCCTTCAACATTGAAGCCTGGTGTATACATACGCACACACGCACACACGCACGCACGCACGCACGCACACACACACACATACACACACATATAAATATATACATACATAAACACACACACGCACACACACACACACACACACACACACACACACACA
>NW_014577320.1:200583-206056 GCF_000485595.1 Priapulus caudatus | reverse complement strand
TTCCTGCTGCAGTTTCGTCTGCCATTCTGGGTTGGTAGCGAGGCAGTAGGACCACATGGCCAGCAGCGTGGCCGTCGTCTCGTAACCGGCCAGGAAGAAGATCAGGGATTGTGCGAGGATCTGCTTGTCCGTCAAACCTAGATTGTTGGTTAGTTAGATGACGGTATCATGCAGTCAGTTGCCGTTTTAAAACGTGAAACTTCATTTGCGAACCGCGTTAATATAGCAGCGAACGGATATCTTAAGACGGGGGATCTGGGAACCGGTAAATACTCCAGGGTATCCCATATTGGCGCGTGGGTGCATGTGTCTGCGTGCGTGTATGTACGTGTGTGTGTGTGGAGGGGTCCATTCACATGCAGTTTACCAGGTAAAAATATGCCATTTCCCATTTCCCGGTTACTTAAAACCCAATTTCGGCTTTCCCGTGTCCGGCTGACTTCTATTCCAGAAGAAAACGAAATATTTATCTCGTATATCTCGGGTCTAATCCCACATCCCGAAAATACACGCCTCCGTCCTCATAAAAGTATAAGCCCGTTGCCGCGTTACACCGTAATTCACGGAAACTTTTAGTGTTGTCAACCTTTTTCTATTTTTTTTTCGTTTGATAAAGTAATGTTATATAGGCTGAGTTGCTATTATTTTGTAATGATGACACATGCGGGCCGCTTTTCAATGGTCTACACGTCACAGTATATTTATAACCACCAACCTTTGTGAACTTCGCCAGATTTGTCATGCATTTCCTTGTGAGCGTCCATCATCAACTGGAGAAAGTCTGGTCGTACCTAGAAATGTATACGTCATATGTAAAGTGTGCACACACGCGCGCACACAAAGCATACACACACACACGCACGCACGCACGCACGCACGCACACGAACACACGCACACACATCTCCTCTATACATAAAAATATCCTAATCTGCTCCTATTGGTCCATCGGTAGCTTAAGAAAAATTCCCCGATCGTGAAACGTTGTTGAAATTAAGCTTTTTGGCAACTTGCTTCAAGCACGCTGACAAGAGATTATATAGTATTGTAGAATGGGAGCCACTGTTGCAGAACACGAATCTCACAACGGTGGTCGTACCTCTTTAGAAGTTCGTCTAAGCTCCAGAGTCTTCGTAGTGAGGTTGACAAAGAAGTCTTGATCTTCTTTTTTAAGGAATTGTATTTTTAACAGCTTTAGAAGTGGAGTAAGTATCGGGAAAAAAACTGCAGAGAAAGACACAATGTTATGAATATTTGAAAAAGGTTAAACAATTACTGTAAATCTGTTATTAGTGTGTGCATGACGCCATTATACATATAGACCACAAGAACATCGTGTTGTGATATAGATGGCGGGGTAAAAGTAAAGGCAAAGATAATGTAAAAGGCGAGCCCTTCTTATCAATTGTTTGTGGATTTAATTATAAACAACTTGAATGGGTGGATTTGGTAGCAGAAAAGGGTGTCATGATTATGCGATCTCAACTTGTACGGGTCCAATTGGCAATATTATAATGCAACCGTTAAAATCGCAACAAAAGGAGTCATTTCGGTTCACTCGAAGCTTATAGTTTATGTTGAATTATCCTATTTATTGTATTGTGTTAGTTCTGCAAATGCTGCTATTCAATGGCCGTCGCGACATGTTTGCGGGCGGCTGAATTCGCTCACGCTTAGACGTACGGGATTGGAAAACGTCCGACGACAAGGCACAGCACCATGACCAGCCTTCGACATTGAAGCCTGGTGTATACATACGCACACACGCACGCACGCACGCACGCACGCACGCACGCACGCACGGCAACGCCATCACACCACAGCGAGGCACACACACATACACACACACACACACCCCACACAGCACACACACCAAACATATATATAGATATATATATTAGTAGTATATAGTATTTAATATAGGTGAATCTATATATATACATACATACATCATGACATACATCCCCATACATACATACATACATAATAAATCACACAACGGCTGACGCGCACACGCGGGCGCACACGCACACGCACGCACACTGCACGCAGCACGCACGACGCACGCAGCACAAGCTCACACAGGGGGTTAAAGTGGTTGGGGGCATACAACACACACACACAGCACACCACACAGCCAGTACACACACCCAATATAAATTATATACATACATAAACCACACAGCACAACATACACACACACGCACACACTCGCAGGCCAAATCCCACACATATCACCACACACCACCGCACACGCATAAATATATATATATATATATTAAATATAATAAATCATATGAAAAAAACAAGAAAAAAAACAAGAAAAAAAAAAAAACAAAAAAAAAAAAAAAAAAAAAAAAAAAAAAAAAAAAAATTATATATAGTATATATATCTAGTATACCTCACTAGTAACTCACACTATAACGCTGAGGGCTATGCTGTAAACGGATGAAGTCGAAGGCGTCTCTTGGCGTGCGTTTAACGGAAGGGCCGACTCTTTTGCCCGCTGCTGTGAGTCCGCCTGCCAGGCCAAACATCGTGGCTGCTGCTCACGTCCAGCGTGAAGCCGCCCCGAAATGCTGATATGAACATTGGAGGAAATGGAGGTATACAGACTCCTGCCGCCGCGAAAGAATGACCATTCTTCGCATGTGGAAGGTGAATGAGCAGACGAACATCGTCATTCGTATTACTTCGCTACGACAAACTGCTACTTCGGCGCAGTCATAGTGGCTTGAAGAAAATCACTGTCTAAAGCACCTATATTAACACATAATGTCAGTAGTGTCGTTACAGTTACAGTGTACGTGTGGTGCTATCTGCCAGGAAGGGAGACCGTCCTGTGTTGAATCCATGATCTCTCATCATCAAAACAATGCCTACACACTTCTGAAATGTAATACAACCAAATGGTAGAGCATTTTTAAACGTACATACGCCTTTCGTCTCAAATGGTTTCTTTCATCGGCCAGTTTTCCAAGGTTAGTACTTGCAAAATGTATTCCACATCGTTGAATAAGGTGAGTCAGTCTATTTGAGAACGAACGATCGATAACGAACGTATTACTAGAAAGCACGACAACGCGAATAAAAGGCGTCCTAGTTAACAGACAATCCTTAACTTGTAGACCGAGTGACCTAGACTTAGGTTTTCGAATCCTAACGGATGCTTCTTCTGGTTCGTACCGTAAAGCACATAATGCAATGTAAAATGAAGGCACGTTAGCTGTGGAATCCATAATGCCAGGTAGTTATGAAGACACCCCGCCCAGCATTATATTAAACTATTTAATATATTTTAACATTTTTTATATAAATGTGCTTATTTTTTTATTTTTTCACTTCTTCTAACATCTTACTTACTCGCATAAAATTATATAGCATGCAAGGGAGAGAAGAGTATAGCATGTAATAATATATGCGGCGCAATAGCTTTCTCTGCCTTGGTAACTGCCGTGGCGAATATCGGCACCTGTTTTAGCCTTGCCGGTCGTGGAATGTTGTGTGAGATGCCCTTCTCATTAATCCTTCCACTATCTCGTTTGTCAGCGTTTTTCGCTAAACCTTCCGATTAAGAAACGTCGTCGCTACTCAGCGTGTCCCCGAACCCCTACAATAATAAAGTACTAAATACCAGATCAAACATATGAACGAAAAATTCATACTAAAACTCTCAGTGACTTCATAATATTTATTTAAAACAATTACAATAGCACACGGATTCGATCGTATATAGTCAGGTTCGTGCTTTGTTGGGCGTTGTGTGAGTGGTTGCAAACAAAGTGATATAGCGCTATATAGTGGTGTAACGCACACCCGATTAACACCTGTGAAATGTCTTAGAAATTCCCTGTTATACTGTCGTGTGTGTGTGTAGTGTGTGATGTGTGTGTGTTGTGTGTGTGTGTTGTGTGTGTGTGGTGTATGTGTGTGTGTGTGTGTGTGTGTGTGTGTGTGTGTGTGTGTTGTGTGTGTTGTGCATGTGTGTGTGGTGTGTGTTGTGTGTGTGTGTGTGTGTGTGTGTGTGTGTGCATGTGTGTGTGTGGTGTTGTGTGTGTGTGTGTGTGTTGTGCATGTGTGGTGTGTGTGTCGTGTGTGTGTGTGTGTGCATGTGTGTGTTGTGTGTGTGTGTGTGTGTGTGCATGTGTGTGTGTGTGTGTGGTGTGGTGTGTGTGTGTGTGTGTGCATGTGTGTGTGTGTGTGTGTGTGTGTTGTGTGTCGTGCGTGCGTGTGTGTGTGCGTGTGTGTCGTGTGCGCGCGCGCCGCGCGCGTGTGTGTGTGTGTGTGTGTGTGTGTGGTGCTGTTGTGTGGTGGTGTTTGTGTGGTGTGTGTGTGTGGTGTGTGTGTGTGGGTGTGTGGTGTGTGGTGTGTGTGTGTGTTGGTGTGTGTGTGTGTGTGTGTGTGCATGTGCATAGTGCAGTGTGTGTGTGTGTGTGTGTGTGGTGTGTGTGTGGTGTGTGTGTGCATGCATGTGCATGTGTGTGTGTGTGTGTGTGTGTGTGTGTGTGTGTGGTGTGATGCCATAGTGTGTGATGTGTGTGTGGTGTGTGTGGACGTGCGTGTGTGTGGTGTGGTGGTGTGTTGTGTGTGTTGGCGTCCTGGTTGTGTGTGTGGTGCAGTAGTGTGTGTGTGCGTGTGTGCGGTGTGTGGCCGCGTGTGTGTGTGNGGGATGATATATGCACTCCTAGTTAAAATTTGAAAATAAACTAAATAACACAATGCAATATATCAATAGCTATAGACTGTACATCAACGATCGAGGCATTGCATGCCTCTGATGAGAATAAAATACACTGTTTCTAAAATTACGGACTTACCCGGTTAACTTCCCATATTTGTTTATCCATGCCATATCTGTGATGTGGAAACCCTAGGATAGCAAAATATAAGGATTGTAGATCGAGTAACAAACGACTTAAGCAGTTAAATTCGCCATTGCCGTTGTTACGGGATTTGCATAATAACCTGCCAGGCAGGAGCAATGTGAGCACTACACATATGCGCCCAAAGCTCAAAACAGATTCAAGGTCAAGTTCAAGATTAGAACAATATAATAATTATTATCAGGGGTTAATAATGACAATTTGTTATTATTAACCCCTGATAATATCGTACGCGCGTTCTACCATGTGTCGCCACTGTAACCGTTCTCGTATATATCGCATGCAGCGGCGCCACTTACTTCTATATATATATATTAATTTATACTGAGTTACTAATTAGTTAGTGTATAGAGATCAGTGATCGGCGCACGTAATGACCACATTATATATAAGACTGTATACAAGAACACGAGAGCGCAGCTAGAAAATTAGAAAGCGAGTGCGAACGTGTGTTTTCTAGGTAATATTGTCATTATTAACATCAATAATTATATCATTGTTATTACTATTATTATTATTGTTGTTGTTGTTGTTGTAATTATTATTGTAATTATTATTAATATCATCATCATCATCATCATCATCATCATC
>NW_014577320.1:149815-199274 GCF_000485595.1 Priapulus caudatus | reverse complement strand
TATATATATAAACTATATTGCTTACACCCTTGACATTTGCTCATAATAATATTTTTATTATTACAATATGGACAGCACGTCAGCTCTTATAGGACCAACTCGGGTGGCAACAACTTATCAGGAGTCTATCAACCTGAACTTATGTATCGTAGACGCTTCAACTCGAGTGTCGTGATGTACGTATAAGGTTGTAAACCACCTCATAGCACTACCGGCAAATATATATCTGACCCCTAGGGTGTCAGGTACCAAATCGAAAAAACCAACAAATTTCGGCACTTGCATTGCAACAACAACGCATTTAAATTCTCATTTTTCCCCGGATGATTCCAATCTGGAACAACCTACCAGTGGGTGTTGTGGAAGCAACGGACGTTGACACTTTCTAGTCAAGGCTTGACTCCCACGTGCACGCGAACCCTAGACCTAGTAGCATTGCACTCACATCATTATGCACCTGTTTGTTTATTGGGTTTATCCCTGAAGGCACTTACTACCTTGTCACTATATCCAGTGTAGTGGACACCGACAAGTACGAGAACATAATATAACATAACATTGCTTGTAAATACACCCTTGACATTTGCTCATAATAATATTTTCATTATATATTTCATTTCGTTTTGCCATGGCCGTACTATCATATTCATAAAGTTAGGAAAGTAAGGATGGGGAATTTTTATGGGTTTAAGAACGTGGGGAAGGTAAAGGATCCGAGGTGTTATATAGTGTTGAAAAGGCAGAGAATGAAAATATGTAACCGATGCATGGTTGAGTGGGGCCGATGGGGTCTTTGTCGTGTCAGGTACTACAGATATGTACCCGAGGTAGTTTTAGGTTGTTTATTATTATGTTTATATTTTTATATGGGGTATGTTTAGGGTTAGGGTTAGGGTTAG
Source organism: Priapulus caudatus (assembly GCF_000485595.1). NCBI lineage: Eukaryota > Metazoa > Priapulida > Priapulimorpha > Priapulimorphida > Priapulidae > Priapulus > Priapulus caudatus. The sequence continues at coordinate 198,375 of NW_014577320.1, read as the reverse complement.
GGTACACTTCTGTAGTACAAGTCTGGTACACTTTGTGTATACATATATATGTACCTCGGGTACATATCTGTAGTACCTGATACGACAACGACCCCTTCAGCTTGAGTGGGGATGAAGGCGAAGACAGATGGTGGGTGCGAAGGTATGCGAGGTGACATTGTATTATTAAAAAGTAGTGGATACTGATTTATTATCAGTCTTTCACCGTGGAAATCATTATTTACTACCTTGTGCCACTATATATCCATTGTAGTGGACAGTGGACACCGACAAGTACGAGAACATAACATTGCTTGTAAATACACCCTTTACATTTGCTCATAATAATATTTTCATTATATATTTCATTTCGTATTTGATTTATTATCAGTCTTTCACCGTGGAAATCATTATTCCTGATCACAGTTTGCTAAGAAGTGTTTGCATGCTTACTATGGAGGTTGTTAGATGGCGCAGTCAATAATAAGCTGGGTGTTAAAAATAAATTTGTTCTTGCGCTCTTATTGGGCAGAAATTATGTCACGCATCATGAGACGACACCTGGTGGGGGAGCTGGCACCACAGCACAGCTGTTTTCAGTGTATGTTTTCGTCAAGCTCAAAGTTCTTACACAGCGAACCTCTTCTCAATTTTTGTTGTATTCTAAGTTTTTGATGATATTTCTACTTCTCCGACACTTCTCCAGTTTGAGGTTTATACTGGAAGATGTTGTGTCACGTTAGCAAGCCAGACTGCGTAGTTTTTGAGGTCGATGTTGACGATAAAGCGAAAGGACAGGAAGTTTTAGACTGGGTAAGTTGTCTAGAAATAGAATTTATACGGCCCGATGACGAACCGGAACGTAGCCCTACTCATTTCGAGAGATTACGTACTTGTAATGCCTAATGGCGCGAGCACCTAGTCAATTCTCATTTTTATTTTCATCTCTATACAGCTACACTACGCTATGTATTATGTGTAGGCGACTAGTATTTTCAGGAGTACATGAATAGAGAGATCTATTTGTCTGTCTAAAGTTATGTTTGTTTCAAGCAAACATGGTTTGCATCACAGGCACTTGAAACGTTTCAATAAAATATAATGCTAAATAAATACGAAATCTAATAGTAATACTAGTACTACAAAATTCTTAGTGTTTCTATACTCTCTTTCACCTATTATTGCTGACAGTTTTCTGTCAATTCCGTGTAAATGCTCTATGCACACACACTAACGCCGCCATTGCTCGCTGTGCACAGTGACTGTTAATATATATAGCAGGTAGGAAAGCGCTCGACTCCAATCCGCTCGACACTCGATGAATTCCCAAAGATTACAACACAAAGACACAACCATTCTACTCCATCTTTGGTTTCAAGTTCAACAGCAGTGTTCACTTGTGTATTAGCCCTAGACAATATAGACTGTCTCTGTTCGTAACCGCAGCTCTGTCAGCGCGAAAATCACAATAACATGGCGAAATTCGAGGGTTCGTAACGGTTGCGCGGTTCAATGTAAATGTCTGGCCGAATCAGCGAAAAACACCTAGCGGTGCTATTGCGTCATATCGTCAGCTGCGCCGTAAAACGCTGCAACTTGTTTTTGCTATCTGCTGCAAGGTGGAGCGAGGCTCGTAGGGAGGTGGTTAGAAAGCAGCATGGTAGTTTCCAAATGCAATGCGCTCGCTATAGCCATGTAGCTTGGCAGAATTGATACAATATTGACGCGAACGTTCACGCGAAACACCCAGAGAGATTTCGTCAGTCTTTGTGTGATGGATCGGTGACAAGCCAGGTATCGACAGAGGAATTTTTAGTTTATTTAACAAGTGCACAATGTTTGTTGAAGGAGAAAACTCGAAAGGTTGGAAGCTGTTGGATTTTTGTATTCGTGCTAGTGAAAGTGTGAAATCGAAGCGAGCGTCGAGGAAACTTTTGCGATTTCCGGCTTTTCCTACCTGCTATAGTTATGATTACGTGTAAGGCATGCATATCCGTCGCGATCCCGCGAGCAGCAGTTGGATACGGCGACATAAAGTTTTGACGTAGAAGCATTTGGACAGGAAATTTTACAGGAAACTTGTTTAGGCAATTGAATAGGTGAACAGGAGAGTAGGCCTATAGGGTATGAGGAATTTCTTGTATTTAGTTAGTGCTCTATGATTTTATGAAAGCTTCAGTGCTGTGGGTCGTGGGTCGTGGTGCCGATGCGTGCGTGTTGGTAACACAGGCACTTGAAGCGTTTCAATAAAATATAATGCTAAATAAATACGAAATCTAATACTAGTACTACAAAATTCTTAATGTTTCTATACTCTCTTTCACCTATTATTGCCGACAGTTTCCTGTAAATTCCGTGTAAATGCTCTATGCACACACACTACCCGGCCGCCATTGCCGAGGCACAGTGACAGTTAAATATACAGGATTGCGGCAACTTTACCGGTACGCGGGCTCTAGTACTAGAGCTATGGCATAGGAGGCTGACATTCTATCAATAATACACTATTACTAACGTATCTTCACAGCATGGCATATATCCCTACCTAGGTAGCCACTCCGCCACAGGCTGCTCTTACGGCGGAATAATGGGCTACACGAGTATAACTCGGCGAAGTATAGTGGCACTAGTGCCCTGATGAATCGGGGTCAGCCCTATAGACCGAAGGTCCGATAGACCAAATATTGCAAAGGGTTAGGGTTAGAGTTAGGGTTAGGGTTAGGGCATATATATGGTTTATAGTGGCATCATATGATTTATAGTGGCATCGTTGGATGTGCGGCATATTCACGTTCGAATACGGCAACAGTGGATATCCGGATGCGTAGCCTGGAGGCTAGGCGACCGATTCCGGACGTGTAGCCACTGCGTATTCGAAGAAACCTTCGGTCTATCGGGCCTTCGGTCTATCGGACCTTCGGTCTATAGGGCTGTAACCGATGAATCAATTCATTTGGATTTACGATTCTTTCCAGCTGTTTCATTTAATAACTCACTCAGGGCAGTGTTCCATTGGAGTATAAAATTGCGCTGTGGCTATATATGCCCAGCAGCCGGCACCCTAACCCTAACCCACACCAAATCCACCAAAATCGTTGGTGTGGGCATTGGTCAGAGGAATCTCGGACTAGTAGACACCATGCTGAATTTGTAAAAGGACCCCCCTCAAAAAACGAAAGCCTACCTACCTACACAAACTTTTCAGCCTGGGGCAGGTGAGGGCAAACAAAGATTTTTTTAAATTGTGGCATTGAAACTTCGAGGCAGGGCACCTTTAATTGAAGAGAAGAAGAATTGCAATGTGTTATTATATTATATTTATGTGTTATTATTAGTGTTGTCAATCGGTTGTAATTTCGTAATCGATCATCGGTTGGACCCAAGTAACCGATGATCGGTTACAATCGGTTACTCGGGGTGTTGAATGCCTGCATGTGCGTAACGTCGTGTGCATGTATGTGGCTTGTTGTAGCCCTGTTTACTGTTTGTTTTGCACTGGCATCTTCACTACGTGTGTGTATTAATTACATGTATGTTAATGAAGGATAACTTGTATAGTATTAGTAGCGATGATATCTCTGATTCTCATCACTTTTTCGATTATTTTTTTTCAATTTTTTTTTTCCTATGAAATCGATTATGGATTTTGATAACCAAGCGCTTGGTTCGAGCCACTGTTCAACCGATGATCGAGTATAATCGATGATCGTGACATCACTAAGCGCTTGGTTCGAGCCACTGTTCAACCGATGATCGAGTATAATCGATGATCGTGACATCATTAGTTATTATATATGTGTTATTATATATATTTCACCTGCATGAGAAAATGAACTATACCATCATAAGAGTTATACCACATACAATGCACACCGTTCGAGTTTAACATCAAACAGGTAATATGTAATTTCAGTGTTGCAGTTGGTTTGAACACTAGGTTGAAGTATAAGATAAAAAAGTTGTGTTTGAAAGTGCAGGGTCAGCCTCTGTAATTACTCTATTTATTAATTTGCTTTCTTTATCATTAGCCAGTATATATTTGGGCAAAAAATTGGCACGATACTTGTTTGATTAAATGGTGCATAAAAGCTATTTATAGACACAGTTTCACAGCAAAATACCGAATGAATGGACAACAAGAATGTTTTTTCTCAATCTAAACTTTTCTGCAGCAGATCAGCTTGTCCTGGAAAAGTGGAACTCTATTACTTATATATATTATATTATATTATGTAATATATTACATTATTGGCTCCTACAAATGCTATCAAAGGTTATTGGCAAAACTACACTGCATATATATATATGCACTCTTGATATATATATATATATATGCATGCATGCATGTAAACAAGAGCTTTATGGGTATTTATTAGGGTAGGTATACTATAACAAGGGTATTTATTAGCACTTGATGTAAACTATACACGCAATGTATGTGCCTTATTTCTGCCCACCCAATAAAAATGTCTTCCGCATATGATATTCCAATAATATCCTTTCTTTGCACATCCACATGGTCAATTATTTTATTAATGTCCTGCTAATTCATGACCGCCTCACTTATGTTACATTTCTTTGGGTTATATTGCGTTTCCTTATGTAAACCCGTGCATTCTAGACAATTCTGTCTACAGAATATTGTGCATCTACTGTCTTTATTATATGCTACTCTATCACTCTATGATAATTGTGTTGTCCCATTGCAGTACTAGACTAGTGTATTATATTTGAAGTAGCATTTTGTTCTCGTCTACCCCATAAAGTGTTCTTCAGCTTATGATATCTCATAACATGTTATCAGGAGTGTATCAAAATTATCAATGCACGCTCTCATGGACATTAATGTCATGCTAATTTATTACATCACATCTTGATCACATCTGATCACATGTTACAGTTATGGTATGTTACGTCTCCTTACAAATTACGTTCTCTTCAAATAACATTGTATGATTACAGTTTTCATAGCAGTATAGTCTTTCATAACCTGCTAATTATTATGTTCTTCTTGCAAAACGCATGACTTTATTTGCATCATACAAATATCACTTATTATTCTCTACTTTCTTCTGAAACAAACATATGATATTTTGGTCGCGAAAGCAACCCAGGCAACGTCGGGTTCCCACCAGTGCACGCACGCATGTGTGCGTGTGTATAATATATTCATGCATGTGGGCAAATCTTTCCATATATCTTCTGTGTTGAGTGTCCTGTGTATGTGGTTGATTATTTACAACAGAGCTGTATCCTGTCAAGATCTAACCAGCTCTTTACACAATACACATGTACAAGTAAAAGTCCTGTAATAAGTGGGTACTGGTTATAGTCTGGTGTCTTTCCAGCTGAAGTCAGTAATGCCGCCATAGAGGGGCTCTTCTGTTGTTACGCAGCCGTCAGAAATGTGGCAAGCGTTTATTCTGTTTGTGCGTAGGTCCTGACTATTTTCTCTGCCTGAATGGTCTGATAGTGCTGAATCAGACCAGACAAAGCCGCCTACCATTTAGAGATTGAACACGCCCCTGGCCGACACGGCTATGCTTATCTCCCCGGCGTGACTTCTACTCACTGTACGTGGACCTGTTCATGTTTTGTCTTCCAGACGCAGTAACCCACGTAATTACGTTAATTATCCATGGTTAATTAGAAACCAGGTAATGGCCGTGCGTGCAAAGCATGTGATGTAGCAGGTTTATATTTTCATGAATGCACAGTGACACCGACCCAACAGGCTGCCTATACCATACATCCTGTAATCCCCATATAAGATTTGTTCCTGGAAGATTACGTTGTTGAACTTTGCAGCAGATTGAGCAGTATATATATGCGTCGCTATATTGGGTATGCTATATTGTCACACGCACCCATACGCGGATACACATACGCACGTACACACACACACACACGCACATTATGCACGTATGCACACACACGTACACGCACATTATCAAGAGCGTATAAAGAAGGCCGGCCTTCTTTATACGCTCTTGACATTATGCACGTATGCACACACTGTGCTGTGCCGGCCGTTTCCTCATCTAGCTGGAATAAACCTTGACAATATGTTACAACTAGAACGCCAATGGAAACTTTGATAATAAGCGAAAAGATTATAATTGTATTGAATGTATAAACCATACAAGCAAACAGGTATATATAATGGAAAATATTACTAGCAAACAAAAACTACTATATATTGATTGAGTACTGATACCAGTAGACTCAGTAGTCTGTATAGCTTGTTGATGCACCAAAAATGTACAGTAGGCAACTCGCTTTCACTGATTGTGATTGTATATGTTAGCGGCCTGACTAAATGGATGCTCAACCTTCAATCAGATTGCATACATCTATATATAGCCGCGTTCACACGGGCGAAGGAACTCGGGTCGAAAACGACACGGAGCGTCGTTGAAGAGAGCGTTCACACGACGCTATGCGAGCTGTGAGCTGAGAAAAATAATACAATGCGTCCAAGCGAACAATGCGAATTAAACAATCAAACTCTTCTGACTGACTTCCAACTATTCTGTTTACTTTCGTGTTGTGACGTACTAATTCCAACCCGAGTCGCGCGTTCACACGGCAAAAATGAACCCGAGTCGTTTTCGGATTCGGACAGGACTCGACAAAACAGGACTCGAGTCGTTTTCGACCCGAGTCGTTTTCGCACCCAATCTGGAGTGGGTGCGGAAACGACCCGAGTCGTTTTCGTACCGAGAAAACGTCCGTGTGAACGCTCGTCCCGGGACGCATTTGACACGGGTCGTTTTCGACCCGAGTTCCTTCGCTCCGTGTGAACGCGGCTTATATGTATCCTTGTCTCCAGTATCTGCATACTGTTACATAATATCAAGAGCTAATAATACATTATATTATTGCATTATACAATAATACATTGTATTATTGTATTATACAATAATACATTGTATTATTGTATTATACAATAATACATTGTATTATTGTATTATACAATAATACATTGTATTATTAGCTGTTGATGATAATGTGCGTATTCACTATTTGCTGCTTTAGAATGTCTTTCTCAGATAAATGTGTTTGCTGTTATACCAAATGCATTGATTGACTTGCGTAGATGTGTCTGGTCATTCACTGGTGTTACCAGAAATAGATGGATAGAAACATCTATTTATGTACTCCTGGTATTATTTGTTTTACTATGCACTGGTAGAGTAGTTCACACTGGCCACTAATATTTTACCACAGAATTCTAAATAAGATATCATAATTTGATATGATAAATACTTTGATGGACAGAGATGGCAACTCAGAAATCACAGGAATGTGCCTAAGAAATGCTGAGTGGTGGGTGGTGGAAGGATGACAGCATTAAAGTCCTGCAAAGAACGTGAAGTACGGGGGTTGTTAGTTTTGAAATAGACCGTGCATTGTCCTGCAATCTAGGCCATTCATTAAGTTTCAGACCAAACAAAACCAAGTGATTTCTCGACGGACTGCTATACTGACACAAAATCGTCTTACTCAAAGAATAATGTCAGTCACCATCACTCTATAGGGTAGCCAAGATCCTGTACCCATGTAGTCCTTCTGTTGGGCTCTGGGTGGCCCTGTTGGTTACCGCTCCAGTGACAAAGCAAAGGGCTACACAGATAGAGCTATTAAAGATCCTCTATGTTGAGGGCATTTTCTTGTGCTGTTCGCTCATGTTAAATGAGCCAAGCCTATAAGATATAGGCAAATAGTAATGACATAATAGCAGTTGGGCTGAAAAGTGAATAGTGTTATATCATGTGTAATCTCGAGCTACATAATAAGCTACCCTAAACCTGTTTGAATGCCTGTTTCGCTTGACCCAAAGTACAGCAACCTCTGTCAGTTGGTTTTTAATAGCCAACGAGTGAACCTATGTGTGAGCGGTGGTGTTGACTGTTGATTGATTAGACCAAATTGTCCAACGAAATAGAGTCCTGGGGTCATGTGTGGGAGCATGTAGAAGCACCTATACGGGCTGTCCAACCCACCATGGCGACATCCTTTAATTTAAATTGGGGAGAACCTGTTGGATTTACTCATTTTACATTTCTATACCCTGTATTTTATATACTTATTCATTTTTATTATCGTTTGCTAGGTATGCAAGCAGCTATCCATATTAGAAGTCGATTACTTTGGGCTCCAGTACACTGGCCCTCGAGAGGAACAGCTATGGTTGAACCTAAGAAATAGAGTGAGCAAACAAGTGCAGGGAGCACCCCCTTACCGACTGAGACTGCGCGTGAAATTCTTTGTTGAACCACATCGCTTGTTGCAGGAATCAACAAGGTACTAGATTGGATGAGTTGAGCTTTGGTATTGATTACTCTGCGGTAGTCACTTTGTATGTTATTCACTTTTTCTACTGTGTAGCTAAGGTAGTTTTTACTAGAAATTGCCTTCCATTCAGTAAGGTAGTACTGACCTTAGTCTACCTATGATTTATTACGTATAACTCAATTAATATAAACTAAAATTTTACATTAGAAAAACCATAACCAACATCCTTAATCAATTTTCTCATACATAATACATGCACCCAATTTATTGCATACAATCCAGAGCAATAGACTAAAATCTATGGTAGTCATATAAAATATAGTTTTGCTCTATGATCAAAACAAAATCAACAAACAAACAGCAACAGCATTATTATAAACGTCAATATAAAATTTGGAAATTTGGCAAACTATTGTTTTGACTGTTTTTACTAGCTTTACGTTTTACTAGATTTGATATACGGTCCCCTTCCACTTGTTAAAACCTTCATTTGCGGTAGATGGGGACCATTGGTGGTGAAAAATCTTTATCCTCGGAGACAGCACTGTTCAGCAGGCAACATTGGATTTATATTTCATAGTTTTTAGAGTGTGAAATTCTCTGCAGTTTTTCTGTTATTTTTTCACTGCCATAAAACAAAAAAATGCAGCTCACTCAGTTCTGATAATATATAAAAATTGTCATGCCAATAAGCCAGTTCGTAGTTGGCCAAAGGATTGCGTGACGTCACAGGTCACCGGGTCATTTGTGACAAAAATCGATGAAATCTCGAGTGCGGCGTGCACTCTTGGTTCAGTACGTACGGTATGTATGTATTCTGTGTACGTGTACACGCACGCATGTGTACGTGCACACGCATGTACGCACGCACGCATGTACATGTACGTGTGAACACCCACGCACGTGTACGTGCACACGCACGCATGTGTCCGTGTACACGCACGCACGTGTACGTGTGCACGCATGCACGCACGCACCTGTACGTGGCAGCACAGTGCACTCATGCACGCACGCACGCACGCACGCACGCACGCACGCACGCATGCACACACACGTGCACACGCACGCACGTACATGTACACGTGCACACGTACACACACACACACACCGTGACACACGCACGTGTACGTGCGCATGCACACACACACGCACGTGTACGTGCGCATGCACACACGTACGCACGTGTACGTGCACACGCAGACTGTAGCATCACAATGACACATATGCATGTGTATGTGTACTGTGCGGTCGAAATACGAAATATAACGACCTGACCCGGAAGAAATAGTGGCAAAGTTCGTGCATGCGCAGACTGTAACTACGAACTGGCTTATCCCAATCACATAAATTTTCATGGTTTCCATGATAGTTTTGTGGATGTAACATTTTTAGCTCATCTGACATAGTCAGATGCAGCTTGTAGAATCGCATGATCGTCCGTCCGTCCGTCCGTCCGTGCGTCCGTCCGTGCGAGCGTCCGTCCGTCTGTCCGTCAACAGTTGGGCACAAATCTTAACCGCTCGACGTACGGTCACGATATTCGGGACGTGGGGGGGTAATCCGAAAACGAGTTGGGATGTCGAAGCTGGGGGTCAAAGGTCAAAGGTCAAGAGGTGTAAAAGAAGGGAACATTCACTCCTTAACTTAAGGTATAGGGAGGAAATGCAGAATTGCGGCACAAATCTAAACGGCTCGACCTAGGCTCGTGATAGTTGGTGTATAGCATCATGGTAGGAAAAGCCATCACTGTGCCGAAATTGGAGGTCACAGGTCAAAGGTCAATGGGCACAGGGCAGATTTTAGACGTTTTCTGAGGACATGGTCTGACGGAGCGATTGAAAAACTTTTTTGTTTCAGCGGTGACCTAGCATTTTTATGGCATTATTGAAAGGACCATGAAATCTACTTTCTGCTGACATGCGAAGAGTAAGTGTCAGATAACCTTTTGACCCTCAAGAGGAGGGTTAAACATGGATTTGTTGACTGTCTGTTAGAAAGAATTTGACTGCCGGGTTTGCTAGTAGAATCTATACATGCCTGGATGTATGAGGCTACAATGTCACAGTGAAATTTCAAAAGCTAAATTTGGTTAAAGAAAGTTTATGCTCCTTAAATCGTATAATTTCTATGGCATTCTGTACTGTCAGTATGTTACATGTAACGTATGCCACTGCCAGTGGCTACTGCCAGTGCATGTGTTGGTGATACTGTGTAGTTTTTGCCTGCGTTAATTGGTTACAGGTGGCAGCTCTCTATTGCAGCCTGTAGGCTTGCGTAGGTAAATGGATGAGTGCTTACCTATTCTGTCTTGCAAATAGTTGTTGCTACTACGTATGATGGGAGCTTCCATCTTTAATCTGAAGACACTTAAACGTACGCGCCATCTCGTGGCAACTTTCATAACGATCCCAACGAACATTCCTTTGAGAAGGTTCCTGATACCATCCCTGTGCATTCCACTGTTTCGGCGTGTATGTGAACACATTTGGGACTAACAGGGTTTACTAGAATCCCACCACTCCACCACAGAGTCACCGCAGTAGACGTTAGATGAGCGCTGTCGCTCTGCGGCACTTGTTGGTGTTAATTAATAAATTATAGTAGTCGCCATGTACCTGAATGTTAATTTATACACTAACTTTGTTCTCTGATCCCAATTCCTTTTCTTGGTTATTATCTGTGCAGGCACCAGTTTTACTTGCATCTGCGTCAGGATCTTATGGCACACGACCGCTATCTGCCCCTGGTTGGCATTGAAGTCCTTATACAGATGGCAGCACTAATCGTACAAGCTGCCACTGGTGACTGCAGTGCTGCTGCACACAAGGAATACCTGCAGGTGGTGCCAAATGCCACGGAAGACATTATAGATAGGATCGTAGCCTGTCATTTGGACTTAGCTGGACTAGGTTCAAGCAGGTCTGAATATAAACTCCTTCAGGTACCAATTACAATTTTACATCTATTTTGTACAAATTAATACTGGCCGATAGTCTAGTGGAAAATTATGAAAATCCACTGTTATTACTATATCATACACTATACTAATAGTATTACTATAGAAAATGACTAACTTATCAAACTCATATGGAATAACCTATGGCATTATTATAATTATAATTACACCATTTCCTATTTAGCAGCCAGAATTCTCTGTTATGAGACACAATGAGGCAGTGATACTCAGTTCAACCATTTTGTTGTTGATGTTTCACGTGCCTACCTTTTAACCACATTTTATAGGAAAGTCACGATATAGAAACAAGCATGTTTATATGCTATTGAATCATTACAGTTGGCATGGGACTGTGAAGTGTTTAGCTTGGAGTTTCATCAGGTTACTCTAGAGGGTGGTGTCATACGGCAGTTGGGGGTTAAAGCAGATGGCCTCAACATGTATGACAAGAACTTCGATTTCATACAAAGGTATTATTTCATTTATATATGATTATCATTATAGGATACACTTCTGACATGTAAATACTAGTGACACTGACAGTCATGTCCCAATGATCGATTAAATTGACTACGTCACGAATTTTCTATGGTAAAATTTGTAAAAAAAAAATTGCCATTTTTTTACATTAAAAGTAAGAACTAACGTTACTAAATATATCCTCAAACTCTCACCTGATAAAAATGTTTTTACGTTGGTTAAATTTGCAAAAATCTAGACGATTTGGTAATTTCTGTTGTCTAACACTATTCCTCCAGCACTGTTCTCTCTGTAGACTAGCCAGTACTGGCGTCTCTCGGTTTTTCACCGGCAAATTAGGGCATATTTAAAGAAGGTATATTAAGCATAAAAGTAAACAGAAACAACTAATTGGTATTTTCATACATTTTGATTTTGTACAAATAACACCACATATGTACTACTTGATGGTGCTTGAAATTCGTGACGTAATCACTTTAAAATTGAATGTTCTGTTGAATAGATTATTGATTATGAAAACAAAAAATTGATCATCATTCTTTTAATAGTTAAGACCTGTGAAAAAGGAGTCTGCTAGCGTTATTACATATTGCGTGCCAAAAAGCACTGCATGAAAAGATGACAGAAAAAGCTTCGAATATGTTTCTCAGATTTTGAATGCATATTGTCTATATATGCATAATGTGTCTATATTGTCACAGAACATTAAAATTGAAATTTAAAGATTTCTGAAAAATGTAGACGTCAGATTTAAAGCCTCACAATTGCGATCCAAACGCTAATTTCTCCAGACTAGACTAGCAAATACTTGCGTGTCATGACATAATCACCACTACTTATGACAAATTAAACTCTAGTTGCTCCCATTTCCGGCCGCGTTTTGCTTAAAGCCACAAGAAAGAGGCTGAGAAAACTGCCATTCTGGCGCCAGCGACTGTTTGCCAAACAGACATAGCCTCGATAGTGCGTGACGGGGACGTTCACATGTTTGTTATTCCTTGTGCCTGCGCCGTACCCGCTGTACCCGCAGCACCCCTGCACGGCTTGCTTTGGGATTGGGGAAACTGCTACAACAAACATGTCGGAGAATTTCCAACACATTGGAGTATTTTCGAAAATACCTTTTATAAGATCAACGCGCCAGTGAAATGCGGAGCGAACTAGAGTTTATTTTGTCATAAGGTAGTGTGATTATGCATGCCACGAAGTATTTGCTAGTCTAGTACTGGAGAAATTAGCGTTTGGATGCGCATTGTGAGCCTTTAAATAACATTTATTCTGAAATGAAAACAAACAAATATTCGGAGACACAGTTTTGGAGCCATAATGTGCAAATTTAGCTAGAATAAAAAGTGACCGTGACCAGTGAACATTAAATAAAAACATACAACGGAAACATTGGCTAGATCTCTTGGTTTTAGATTAGATCAAATAAATTATCATTATAATCGATTATTGATCAGTTGGATTATGAAATTCCAGCTGATTCTAAACACTAGTAAATACAGTGTTAATGTTAGAAATGAGGTTTATCTCAGGTATAATCACCGTATAATGTATTGAAAACTGAACTGTGACCAAGTACGTGAATATTTCGAACAATCGTCAATATTCGAATAACAGAAAAATGTTTGCATGGATTAAAAATCCGCATTTCTTTTTTTAGAATACCATACACCAGCATCGTTAGTGCAACACAAACAAAGTGCAACCTTTATCTGGTCTGGAAAGGTGATTCTGCACAAAATCACTCGCTGCACTTCAAACTACCTACCCGGCGTGCTGCCATAGCTCTCTACCGCTCTGTAACCGAACATCACACATTTTATCGGTGTGACCGAGTGCACTATAGTGTGATGTCACAGTACAGTCGGGATTTGAAAGGGACCCTGGCCTCAATCTTCAATGAAGATACTCCATTGGGGAAGGAGTACAATTTTGATGTGCGTCGCACGTGCATAGAAGTGTATGACCAGGTGAGAAGAGACCTGTATCGACTGAGTGTAAAGGATGCTGAAATGGCATCGCCTGAATCTACACCTAAGCATAATGCCTGTGCCAACGACTCTACCTCTGATGAAAGCACTCAGCAACTGAAGGTATAAAATTGTAGTTTAAAATGAGTTGTGTGCAAAACCCTAAATGCATTGGGGATCCAGGAAGTTAGGAACCCCCAATGTTACCGCATATCTGATTATTTAAGTACTTGACAAAAATCTCAGTTGAACCAGAATAATATATTTCAAAATAGCAAATATATACTCAAGAGACCATCAGATTGCAACCATATTTCGATAAAATAAAGTCGGTGGGAAGGGGTTCCCTAACCCTTCCTCTCCAAGTGCATTAGACCAGAATCCTTTCTTCCAGAATTCATAGTTCTGCCCCTAAAGTTTTCCCGTCTCTTGGGCATGGTGTAACATTGCTCGCGGTCATTTTAAAATAAAATACTTTAGTGTCGTGGTGTGCTGATCCTAAATATAATATAACAACATGCGTTATATTTTCAGGAGTTGCAGGATGCTCTGTCCTGCAGGGTGTGCATGGACGAGGCGATTTCATGTGCCTTCTGCCCATGTGGTCACGCTGTCTGCTGTGATGCGTGCGCCGCACGTTGCCCGCAGTGCCCCATCTGCCGCGCAGACACAGAGCGAACGCAGCACATCTTCCTGCCTCTCCCAGCTGTCAGGCATAGAATCTGTGGGGAAACTTGCTCACAGTTGGACACAAACTAAAAGCTATCCTGCGATAAAAAGCCTATGGGGTATCGTTTACTAGGTTTACTTAATATTTTTGCAGCGAGTGGCAAGCGTTGCAATTTTCATGCCCGAGATTAGTGAGTGACGTAATTAAACAAATCATATTAAAGAAAGTAAAACTGATATGAACTGATGCATCACAATGGTTTGATCGCCTATAAATTTCAGTAAAATCTGAAGAAAATAAAGCTTACCCAAAATAGAAAAAGTATATGTGTATAAATACATCATAATTGTGTTAGATATAATAATACAAAACATGCTGTCTTGCTGAGGTGATGTCTTCAATAAGGTGTCCAGTGATGTGACCTATTATCCTACCTTTTATATATTACAGCATATATATGTATATTATATATATATATCTCCTGATATATTATATATCTACTATTTTCCAACTATAGCTTAAGTCTATTTCTGTAATGTAGTCGCATTTTCTATAGGGAGATGGCATTTTGATATTAGCATATAAATAACTGGCATAACTTGAACTTATTAATATTAATATTATTTAATTAAAATAAAATTAACAACAGTTTCTTAGATATCACTGATATATTGATCTCAAAATGCTGCTTTACTGCATAAAACTGATCTCATGATCTTCATGTTTTATATCCCATATATTGTTAGATTTGTACACGTGTTGATTTCTTCGATGTAATTCCAGTAAACATGCAAAATCACACTTCGGTCACTCCATTTCAAATGGGCAAAATCCACATACTCATTCGTCTCGGATTCACTCCAAATTTTCCACAATTATTACAAAAACGGTATGAAATTCAAGCTCGGTATTCCAAATTGTTTATGAGATTTTGCCATTTTTCTGAACAGGCTATTAAATTTTGCTTGACAATCGGACTGCCAGTTTTTAGGCAATTCAGTCTGCTATAGAGATATACTTATCTGATCTTCAGGATAAGGTACCATCATCCATTCATTATTATCAGTCAATTGTTACTTGTGATTTTCAAGGTATAAATAGTTTAAGAGCTAAAATTTCACATTGTTTAAATTAAACATTTGAAGTTGGAAGAATGTATACTAGAATTAATACTAGAATGTAATTTTTAAAATATTTGTTGATTTGAAATGGGTTGACCCATATACTATGGATCTATTATATTTGTTAAATAGTAAGACATTTTGGGAGTACATATAAACTTATCTTGTCACCTGCTAATTTAGCCCCTCAGTGATCTCGCACTGTCATTTAGATCTGCCGGCAGATCATTTGATATTTCCTAAAAAAAATTGCTGGAGGTGCAACTGTTGCACAGAATTTCTTTGACAACCATATTTAATTGACAAGAAATGGAGTGATTGATTCAGTGATCAATACTTTAATCCACGTATGAATAGATACTAACAAACCTGCAATCACACGTGTACCTATCGCAATTAGCAGGCTACCAATTGATGTTTTACTCGATCTTGTGTGTAATTTGTCATGATATTATAGCTAGATATTCATGCGATGTTCATGTTCACGGTGTAAGTGTGAACGTATTTCTGCCAGGAAATTGTTCAGAAAACGTATACAGTTGCTCAGGGTAGTATTGAAATTTGTAAATAATGGCAAGTCAAGTGTCTGCGGATTGTCATATTTCTGCTGGTGGAGTGGCTATGGAGGATAGGCAGAGTACAGTGGTGACTAGAGTAGATCAGCGATCTAACTGCAACAAAAATGATGGGGGCCGGGGTAGGGCACATTCAATGCAATATGGATTGTCCTTTGACAGGATTCCCAATGTATATTTTTATTGTAATTGTAGTTTTTTATTCGGCTATATTTAACATTTACCCCTGTATTTTAATGTGCTAACGTGCATTGTTGAGTAGCAGAAACACGTTTTCCAAATCATAAGCAATCAGTTGTCAACCAGTTTGAGATTCTAGAAGTTGGCAAGGTCATTTGTATTTCTGCTGGTCAGACAAAACTGAAAAATGACAGAAAAGTTGGTGTGCAGTGTCGTTAACAAAACATCAGTTAAACCGTTAGTGGCTGCGTAATATTGATGAACGTCATTATTATGTGTATGTCTTGAAATCAGTAATCTGTAATGTTGAGCAACCAATTATGCCAATAATATTTGCCCGATTAATGCAGAATTGTAAGAAATAGTAATGCTAGGATTAAGAAAAACTTTAGTTACTTTTGATAGTACGACTAGTGAATTATATTAATGTTATTACATGGATACTGTTCTTACAGCCCATATATGATTGAAATTTGTCAAGGACGAGGTGCAGAGTTGTGAGCCATTTTACCTTCACTCGCAAATGTAGGCCTACTATGATTTTTTATTTAGGCATAGTTTGAGTGTTTCTGTTTGTTGGACCTCGGTGTCAAATTTAGAGTGTTTACGCACAGTTAACAAGCTTATTGCTTAAGTTCTATAATATCAAACACTTTGTTGTTTTTCTCAACCTTATAGCAATGTCCTTGATCACTGCTAACTAATTCTACCACCAAGTCATCATTTTCTGGATTTCTTAATCCATAAGTGATAATAAAGTGATAATACTGATAATATAAGTGGTGTAGTCCAAAGATACACATGAGAGGGGATCAAGATTACTGGCATCTTTAATATTCTGCCCATTGATCTAATCATGTGTGTATGGGTTGTTTGGCCATGTAGTATGCGTTTATGCGACCTGTTTAATGTGAGATAGGAATGCAAATATTTTTTGTGTTAGTGCAGACTTACTTCATCATCAAGGAGTTAAATATCAAAGTAATTGAAGCTATATCATTGAAGACTATATTAAACTGAAAGCTATATAAAGTGTGAATGCTGCATATAGCTATAATTATTGGTGCTAGCCTATATGACATGAATCTCATGTCAATCATAGTAAACTGTATATGTACTAGTATTTTTAATTTAAGAAAATTCTTGATGGTTTTGATAAGTTTGTGCCTAGTTCTTTCGTTGGGTATACCTAGACTTTATTGATACCTTAGTAGTGACACTTGAAACACTGGTTTCAGGTTACACAAGCTCAATAGCATAACCATAGCTATATAGTGTATTGATGATAAGCTATGTTTGACATACACCACTTGTGCTTTATTGCATTGGAAGAGAATTGTTAATTATGTCTAACACAGCCTGGAACCTCTGAGAATAGCTAGCATACTTGCTTTTGTGCAGAGCCATTTAACACCAAAGAAAATATCATAAATATCATGAATATTCATTTCCAAAAATTCATTTAATTGACTTGCTTACATTTCTTTTAAAGTTATTATGTCAGATGTATAAAACTTGTACAGTATATATTTTGCGTAATTATAAAACTGTTCTTAAGGCATTAAGTTATTGTGTGCGTTGGGTTTGTTTTGTTTGGCACAAGCTTCTAGATATTATCATCTATCAGCAATAATTCAATATAAAATAATAAATCAGCAAATTATAAATAGAAATAGCACAGGTGAAGATATATTTTTCACTAAGATTAATCCAGCATTCCAGGCAAGGACAATGTCATTCTTGAAAGGGAAAGCTTTGGTGTTTGAGGAGCTCTTTATTAGGCAAGCGAATTCTATAAGAAGGGATGCAATAAATGAATGTCCTCAATGAAAATATGTGAATTATTTTCATTTAGTTATACCTGAGATAGTTGGTCCTCTTTTCACAACGAATTGTTTACTTTTCCCAAATACATGTCCTTTAATTGCTACTTCCATAATTCAGGTTACAAAAGCATTTTACTGATATATATTCTTATATACAGAAATCCTCAAGTACTGCAAAAGAAACCTTTTAGGTTAAAATAATTAATATATATCAGACATGACTGTACGATACATTGGGGATTGATAGATTAAAATTGGTATGCATTAAACTGGATATTTATTACAAGAATCCTTTTGGCTCCCTGTTGGTTCCCATTTGTGTATGTAAGCATTCCTCGTCAAGCAACTGTCTTGTCAATTGTTTATTGAGATTCAACCCAACATTCTTTCCCGTCTGCAGAATGAATCACAGAAGATCATAAACACCATTATTATCTTAATTACAATCTGAACTAGTAATTATAACATATTACACACAAAGTAATGAGGTGATAGCTCAGTAGATATTTTCTGATGTTAGTTAAAGCCTACGGTCACAAATATTAATAAAAACAAGCAATTTAGGATAATCACAGTAGGTATTATATTGTTACACTTACACACACGTACACTTGGTTCATTCCTGTACTGGGATGCACAGACCTGCCAACCCCATCTGATGATCATCAGTAATAATTATTGGATTTTTCCGTAACAAATAGGCATTTGTCAGTAACACGTTTTTGTGCCACAAAATAGCCTTCAGTGCGGTACTACTATTCCTGGATCCGTGACGTCATTCAAAATGGCTGCTCCCATAAACCAGACAGACGAACGCATAACACAGCATAATTTACCATTTTCAGTGAGTACCGTTACGTTTTAAGAGCTATTAGTCTAAATCTACAGTCACAGTAGTCATGTTACATGATAATAGTTGATTTTACACTGTTTATTTCTTTTTTTTTGCATTAAAAAATATAAATTTCAGAGATTTCCTGCTGTCCGTAATTTTTCGAGGTCGTCCGTAACACCGTAATTTTGACTCGCGTCCGTAACAAATTACGGGCAATACGTAACAGTTGGCAGGTCTGGATGCATCTAGCTAATATTTTCATGTGCCATATGATATATTGGTAAGTATGTAGGCCCCACTTACCTCTAGCATCTCATATATGCTCTCTGGGTGTAGACTTCCACACGCAGATTTCTTCAACATGGTCACTGTACCTTCCTCTGTGACAGCCATCATGAGAGAGGCTAAAGAACACACTTCTTCCTCCAGGCTGGCATCTACTACATGACTGTGTCCAATCTGTGAGTGCAATACACATTTTCTTTTAGAACAGTGTGGCAGCTAACAAGTGAACATTTGCCAGAGAAAGAAATCTCAACTCAGGTCCTAGACGGACTTGCGGCCCCGGTCTTTGCGCGCAGATGCGCGGAATGTCAGGGTAGATGATGTTGTTCTGATGGCTGACCCTAACATTATTCGGGGACAATGGAAGCTTGGTCGAATCACTGACGTGTACACGGGAAAAGACAATCGAGTGCGAAACGTCCAAGTCAAATCTGCGAACAAGTTCTTCAGTAGACCTGTTAATAAGATAGTAGTCAGTCATGTCCTGTAGAAGGGTATGAGTAATTTGAACTGTAGAGTATTTATCAGTACTGTATGGGTAGAGATGCGAGAGTGACGTCGCATCGTGGGGGGAGGATGTTTCGAGCGAAAATAGGATCTCACACCGAGAGGTGGCACTGGTGCTGTTTTGAGGCACAAGCCGGGGAACAAGAATGCACTCGAAGCTAATGATTTGTTCCATTTGAGCGTTGTGCCATTGTGTTAACATGTTAGGTGAGTTGTATCGGTTTGATTCATGATAAGTTGTTCAATATGTAAACGTTGGTATTAGCATGTAATATGTTACTGTTTAACATGTAACGTTCAATGTGTAATCGTAAAAGTTTAGTGAATTACAGCATTTGTAATGCTGCTGTCGATAGACCACAGCCGCGTGTAAATGGCCTATACTAAGCCATTCAAGGTCAAGGCTTACCGTGAAGCACATTGCATGATTATAGCTGGCATTTGACTGTAATGTTATACTGCAAGTTGCAGTACTGTAGGGAGTTAGTGTGGAATTTAACCAGCTTATCTGGATTTAGTCAATGTTATGGGGAGGAATTGTAGTGTAGAAGAGTCAGGTAATGAGAATCTTGTGTTGTCTGGTTGCTGGTATTTATGATGCCAATGATTGTATTACAGGATTGATTACCTGCTGAACTGACCGTGTGACCGACCTTTGTGTGACAGTGCACCACATTGGTTTTAGCAGAAAATGTCAGTTACATCCGATCACAGTAGTAATAAGTCATAAGTCATATAGTCATATAGTCATAAGTTATATAAGTCATATAGTCATAAGTTGGTTATTGTATGTTTAACTGAGTAGATGCAGATACATATATCTTTGAAGATTATGCAATATACGAATGGGTGATTTGTGTTTCTGTTGAGTGTTGTTTAAAGAACATCAACCTAAACCTGTTTTGTTTATTCATTCTTCACAGAATTGAATGCTGATCACTAAAAGATCTCATACATTAAGACCTGGTATAACTGCGTTCTTGTTCGTCTTCATCGAGCCTCCCACAGAGGTTTTAACGAAGACGTGTACGGCGCTCCACGTGGGCTGGCGCGGTCTAGATGCTATCTCCAAAAGCGCCGCCGCCGTGGCGGCGCCTGGCTGCGTTTGTGCGAGGTTTTTATCAACCTCCTGACCCCGCGCTGCCCGTGGCGATGGCACGTCGTGCGAGCACGTGCTGGCGTGGCCGTGCCAGTATTTACACGTAGCTAATTCTACAATACGCCGCCACACTGACACACAAATATATATATATATGCACATGTTTTTATGAAGACGACGGAGCGCGACATTCCAGCCTCCCTCCTCCCCCGCGCTCACGTGGCGGCCGGGCACGGTCGAAATGCTATCTCCAACAAACGCTGGCTCGGGGAGTTTTTGAGCTGTGGGACGGCGCGAGCGGCTTATTATTTAAAGAACATAAAATAACAAGTTGTCACGCTTTTATCAGATGTGTTCTACATGTCAGTACATGTATTCGTATCTGAATTCATGCAATGAGTTTATGATAATCATAATGACAAGTCCACCGTAGCCGAGCCGGTGTACGTGTCCCGAAAACTGCACGATGTTACGCTGCCCGCTCGAGCCGTAATCGGCTGGCTAGCGTGGGCATTCTCGGTAGACTTCGCGGTGACTTTGGTAGTAAATAGATTTCGTATTTATTTAGCATTACATTTTATTGAAACGCTGCAAGTGCCTGTGTGCCTGGCTGCGGCAGCATTGATGCATGTATATAGATACCTTATTGACCCGTGGCGGCGGAGCGAGCGAGAGAGAGAGAGAGAGAGAGACAGACCGTGGGGAGTACGAGAAAGAGAGAAAGAGAATGGGAGAACGCCAGATAAGGGACGCAAACACGGCAGGTGACGGTACGACGGCGAGGATGTACAAACGCGTGTCAATCTATAATCGGAAAGGCCCCTCTCCAAAGCCGATGTAGCCGAGCCGATGTACGTGTCCCGAAAACTGCGCGATGTTACGCTGCCCGCTATACGCATTCGCGCGCACGCCTTCCCTCGGCGCGCGAGATGCTACATACAACACACCGCGGTCACGTGCGCCCAGTCCCGCGGAAGTGCGCGGCTTAACCGCTCTCGGCGGTCGGGGAATAACGCATCTTTTGCGCAATGCCATCTTGTACACGGTCTCTCTGGATGCTGCTCGGATGTTACAGAATCTTGGAGTTAACAAAATAATGAATACTACCTTCAGTGGTAGTCTGTTAGCTCCATTGTACATTTTTTGCAAACTACAATAACCTTAGCATCACAAATAATTATAGTAGCATCACAGCTGTTAATTATTAAGACATTTTTATCCTAGTTATTATAAAGGCCTATTTGTTGTTTATTAGACATATGCATAGATATTAATACAGAAAGCTTCACTGACCTTGCTAAGTGTGACATTGCATGGGGCATGTTTCACATTAATGCGTAGACTGTCATATGGATCATCAGATAGCTCCAGCTCAGGTTTACCACCATCACTACTTGTTACTTTCACAACTGGAACTCTGTGTGTAAAATATCAAAAGCACTACACACGTGCATGCTGATAATATCAACTGTATATTATACCAACATGTTCTGTCTGGTAATGGAAATGTCCGACTTGATACACACACAGTATACAACCAGTTTAAAATTTCTCCTACCGCTATACGTTAGCACCCAAGTTAAATTAATGTGTTGTAAACTTACTACATCACCTGTTTGTTATTAATATACACATACTTGGTACTTGAAAGGGCTGCTTTAACCGCAATAGACACTGCATCGTACAAACTCCCTCCACACTCTAGAATCTAAATGTAGAAGAAAATACTTCATCAGTATGCAATAGGTACATGGTACTACATGTTCATTGATGTTCATATCGTGCAATGTTAGTTACAAGGAATGATACTGGAGTATACATTTTAATATTGTATTATGTTGAAATTATGTCATAGCTGAAATTATTTATTTTACATTTAAAAACAGCATCAAGGTTAATCCTATGCAAGTAAACTTGTAGAAAGTTTCATCTTGGAGTATGACTGATACTTGCACTCTTGCAGTGGTGCCACCTACCAGAATGTCTATATAGAGAACCCAGCACTGCTCAGAAGGAACGACACAGAGAGCCTTCAACATGCTGCTGGAGCAGCGATCTGAGCTGTAGGCTCTCGCTAGGGTACTGCTGATGTCCCGGGCCAAATCCTCTCCACCTCGGCCCTCAAATGTTGGTGCTGCATTAGCAGAACTATGGGCAAACGTAGATAGTAGGCACAAATTACAACAATAATAGCAAAATTTGAAAAATTGCCATGTGCACAAAGTATCATATCATAAGTGCTACACAAGAAAAAGATTTTACCAGTCAACAAAGAATTCTAGTGTCCCGACATCTGGGTTATCAGTTGGAGGTGTAGTTAGATCAGCCTTAACACCAACGAGTACATCTGTTTGACTCTGTCAATATGAACGGAATATTACATTGTGTATCCTACAGTATCTAAACAGTTTCTATATGAAAGCGCTTTACCTTCACAATATTTATTGCGCATGTTTAATTATTACCAAAGTACAACATCTCGCATTTTATTTGTTAATGAGGTTTACTAAACTCCATAGTACATTAGTACACACAATAACTAAATTCATATCTAAATTATTAATTCTCATTTCCAGAGTACACTGGAGCTTACCAGTTTTAATCTTGCTGATCCATTTGCACTTGAAACTACATCCGTTTCCAATTCAATGTGTCTGTAATCATCACAGCTCCTACCATCAACCCGTAAGTTGTCCTTTAACAACAAATATTATTTGATCATAGTATACTTTACTGGTAAACAATTGCAGGGTTTATGATTTTAGTTCATTTTTGAAATCTTCAGTAAATTAAACGAGCGTTGTGCGAATTTGGCGCCGAGGATTTCCCACTTCCTCTATATTTCTGCTGTTTTTGCAGCGGCGTGCGTGTGGTAAAATTGCGTGTTGCAAAAAAGCATTTGAACGGCATTTACGTGGAATTATTAGTCGATAGCGAATACATCAACAAATTGAGACTTTAGTAGTGAAAACGTTTTGATTCACCACCATTTTATTGTTGAAACGTTCCAATTGCCTGTGAACGCGAGGAGATTAAAAATGTAAACCGATGAAGGCTTCGGTCTTCGTCTCACTCACTCTTTGAGTCTGTAATTAACCTCTTAACCTCATAAATGATAGTCTTCAAAAGTCCTGGGAACTTAGAGTAAGACGGAGAGAGAAGTGGATCAAATCGATAGATCCACACTGCGGATCGCAGTGGAAAATGTTGCAAACTTGCAATTTACCAAAGATGAAGGCAGGGAATTCCAATACGGAATCACAGTAACAAAGAAGCTAAACTTAAAAATAAAAGGATCCTAGGCTTATTGCCACAGTGCCATTAGTGGCATTAGTGCTATCTTACTCTTACTCTTACTCTTAGTCTTAGAACCACTGGCAGCATGTTATATATAGACAATGGCCGTGTGTGTGCTGTAGCTGCAGCGGAATGGTTCTTGCTGTCAGTCTCAGTGCTTAGAACTTGGAAGATTGCACGTGCCGAAAACAGTGTGACTCAGACTTAGACAATACCAAGTCCTAATTAATGATTACCTGCACGCCATGTATTATGAACATTTTCTCTGCCTCACTAAGAAGTAAATCGGTCATTTATATGTATATATATAATATCAAATTACGAGGAAAACAGTAATAATTTCACTGCGTTTAAAATACAGACAACAGTAACACGTTTTCTCTTTGATTTGTTTATGAGACGAATGCGCCATCTGTTGTGACCAAAACAAATACATGTATAATCGCTTCTTCGATTTCAGGTGCGAAATATCTTAAAAGACAAGTTATAGGCTATAAATAACTTAGATATTAAGAGCGCTTTTAAATATTATAATATGTAAATATACAATAGCAAATTTGCATGACAAAGTACACAAGGAAGTCAAAAAATACATCAAACAAGTGAACACATAGTGGCTCTGTCTGCGAAAAATGGCAGAGCAAACACAGCAACAGCAAGTCTTATCGCCGTCTACACATTCTATTACGACGACTTCAGTTGAATTTATACAGCATATAAACGTAGAAAACGCAAAGTTTTTGGCATTGGTCGTATTGCTTTGTATAGTAAGCTATCATGGGGCTTTACACTTCGTATACGGTAAGTCACCAATCATTTATGGATGGTAGGCCCTACTTAGTAGTAATACTAATACTAATACTAATACTAATAGTATTACTATTAGTAATAGTATAATAGTACTCATCGGTAGCATGTCATGTGTCCGGCAGTGTCGCGAGGACCGGGCCCTAGTACTAGTCTAGAAGACAATCAAGACATGTCCCACAATACTTCGTGTCTACAAAACTCACAAACTTGTCGTGTTACAATACTTCGTGTCTTCGTGTCTATGTTGTATCCGGAACTTTCGTGGGAAAAATAATTTCGCCCCCCGGACCCCCCTACTCCATAGTAACTAGTTTCCCATCCCCTTCCCCCTCCCCCTGTTTCAATTTCATCCTGGGGAGAACCCTGATTCATTAGCTCAGCTGACGAAATCGGATGCAGCTTGTAGAATCGCATGATTGTCCGTCCGTCCGTCAACAGTTGGGCACAAGTCTTAACCGCTCGATGTACGGTCTTGATATTCGGGACGTCGGGGGGGGGATCGCGAAAAGGACTCGGGGTATCGAATTTGGGGGGTCAAGGGTCAAAGGTCAAGATGTGTCAATGGAGGGGGAATATTTTCCCCTTAACTTAAGGTATAGGAGGAAATACGGAATTGCGGCACAAATCTCAACGGCTTGATCTACGCTCTTAATATTTGATGTTTAGTGTGATGGGGAGGAAACCCATCACCAGCGCAAAATTGGAGGTCACAGGTCAAAGGGCAGTGGGGGAAAGGCATGGTTTGTATATATATACAGTTTACATTGCTTCTAGATATCTAACTGAATAAAAATAGTCCACTTTCTACGGAAAGAAAAGTAACGAATTCAGTCACGATAACCCCTGCGACATAGGAACTTATTGTTATGCGTTACGCATAAAAACACTGGGTTACGCTACATGCGGCAGGCCGCAATCAATTTCTTAGACGGTCGCGAGTTTTTGTTCGTATGGCGAATCATGAGTTGAGGACTACTTGGATACTTTTTGGATACCCCGTCAGAAACGGAGCGCATTAGAATACGCTCCCGTTTACAAGTCTGTCTAAACGCCGTTGCGATAACCGTAGTATTTCAGAATAATATGAGGGGGAAAAGTGCCGGTCAGGAGGACCGGCAGTTTCGTAGAGATGGTGGCCGAAGCAAAAACTTGGTGGCCTCGGGCCTCCGGGTCGGCACCAATTTCGAATGCTGGCCAAACCTGACATTAGCACATCGAAGACATCGTGTAAAATAATCCATTCAATCCTTTGCAAAATTCCGTAACAGCGAATTTGCAATTTCGTTTTCCGACATGTAGTCATAATTTGAAAATTACATGTAGGCCAATTTATATAACCCTCCCTACTAGGGCCCCAATTAAAAAAATCTTTGTTTGCTCTCACCCGACCCAGGCTGAAAAGTTTGGGTAGGTAGGTCAGCTTTATTTGAGGGCGGGGGTCTTTTTACAAATTCAGCATGGTGTCTACATGTATGCTCGGGTGTGCTTGTGTGGAGATACCTTTTATGTTGAATGTTTGTTTTGCTTGGTACATATAATGTATTGCAGATAACAGATTTATATAATGTACAGTGAAACAATTTGTTTAAAAAAAAGAAGATCAATAAAAAATTTGGAGTCGGCCCCTTTTTGGTGGATCGGCCAAGGTGCGGGCAAACAAACAATATTTTTATTATGGCTTAAGTATATTCTTGCTGCACTGTTTTAGGTGGGTAAGCTTGACTGGGCACCCTATGACCTGCCTACCAAACCGTATAAATATGTTCCTAACCACACTCAACACTATTTAAAAGGTTGTTACATGAAGCAGGTGGATATGCATAGCTTCGGGGGATGCCTTAGTCACATAATGATGGTAGTGAGGCTGGGGTGTTTTTTAGAATGATAATACAGATAGGGTGGCATGGCAGGTTGGATATGTAGGCTGTCGTATCCTTTTTAGATGTTGTATACAAACATGACAAATGAAATTTGTTGAAAAAAATCAGTTGCTAAAAACTAACCCCTGTTTAGAGTACTTGAGAATTGCTGAATCATTCTGTGATGCATGTGTAGAGATTTTGGAAATATTTTGTGAAATTTTGTAGGTATCATAACTGTATTTGTCCTACAAAATAGTTGGGCTGGCCAAAAAGTAAATGACAAAATGTAATTATAATTTTAAATGAATGTGTATTTACAGTATTATAACTTATAAGTAATAAATAATGTGAATAAAGTAATAATACATTTTTACTTGGCACAATAGCATTTTTTTACATGTGTCTATTGGATTATTGTAAATTTTTTTGCATAGATACTATAGCGACGTTACTATAGGTTGCTTATTTGAATGTTTCTTATATAATTTGATTAGTGATAAAATCCTGTGTATAATGTATTGAGCCGTTTGTTTTGCCTTTAGGAAGTGATTCTTGCACATGGCTACTCAGTGATGGCCGATTCCAAGGACCCCATGTGTGGCAGCCATATGGCTGTATGCTGCATTCGTATGATAAGAGGTTAGTCTCTGCATTGTGACTGCTATTGTTGACTACTGATAACAGTTTTGTAAAATTCTGAAGGGGGAACAGGGTAAATACGTGATATTCAACCCCACTATTCTTTTCTTTCTAATCTTCTTCAGAGTTTATATGATGATTTGAACTTTTCTGCATTGCAAACGCATTTATAGATCACACGTGTTTTTAGCTCATCTGACGTAGTCAGATGCAGCTTGTAGAATCGCATGATCGTCCATGCGTCCGTCCGGCCATCCGTGCGTCCGTCAACAGTTGGGCACAAATCTTAACCGCTCGACGTACGGTCACGATATTAGGGCTGTTGGGGGGGGGGGATTATGAAAATGACTCAGGATGACAAATTTGGGGGTCAAGGGTCAAAGGTCAAGATGTGTAAACGAAGGGGGAATTTACTTAAGGTATAGGAGGAAATACCATAATTGCGGCACAAATCTTAACGGCTCGACCTATGCTCTTAATATTTGGTGTATAATGTGATGGGCAGGAAACCCATCACCAGTGCGAAATTGGAGGTCACAGGTCAAAGGGCAGTAGGGGAAAGGTCAGATATCAGACATTTTCTGAGGACATGGGCTAATGGACAGAGTAAAAAACTTTTGTTTCAGCACTGACCTACCATTTTTATCACTGTATTGAAAGGACCATGAAATGTGCTTTCCACTGACGTGCAAAGAGTAAGTGTCTGATAATCTTTTGACCCTCAAGAGGAGGGTTAAACATGGATTTCTCAACTGCCTCAATGACGTGACAGTGTTGTCATATTCATGGCACATCCATAATCTAGAAACCCAATAAGCCTGGATAGCCGAACGGGTACAGCACAGGCGTCACGGCTCAAAGGTCGTTGGATCGAATCTCATCTGATATTTTATTATTTACCTGTTTTCTGTATTTTTCTATCTTTATCCATTTAACTATTTTTTTCCAGTTAACGCAAATATTTACATGATTTATTTACAACAATTTAATAACAACAAAAAACAATGCACCATAAAACAGGAGTCTCAGGCACGCGATTTGTATCAATCAATGGGATTTGGGAGGTATGCAGAATGCAGAAGGTTGCTGAAATGATGTGTACGCAACTGCGTATCTGCATATCTGCGCCTAAAAAAGGTGTCACTACGCACGACTTAAATGTTACGCTTATAACCGTAGCAACAGACCTCAGATGAGCCCAGATGCTCTGCGGCTCTTGTTTTATGATTAAATTGCTGCATTATACTTCCTATTTTGCTTTTCCGTTTGATGTGAACAACCACTCGTCAATCATACATAGCCCATAGCAAGCATTTAATGTCGTGATCAATATCTCAAATCGCCCAGGTTTTTAGGATTTTTAACTAGTTGAGAAACGATCTTATCGGGTAAGAATTTGAGGCTACATTGTAGTCCCGTTAGTACTTACTTATAATTTTAAAAAATTGGGACAAACATTTTACAAATATATACACCATAGAAAATCTTGGTGTCATTTTCTGCTGAAAGATGAACAACAACAAACAAATTTTGAAATTGTTGCAGTACAACTCTGATTCAGTGACTTATACCAAATGTATTTTCCTATAGCAAGACGTTTTAATTGAACCTCTTCACATATCTCTTCACACTACAAGTGCACACAATGTTACTCACAAAACTACGGGATATGTGATAACAGAGACCTTTGTCACGCCAACAGAATGTATATGGTTGGAGTGGAGTATTACTATTAGTCTGTCACATCGTTTGTTCTGTATGTAAATTGTCTGTCGCATGCTGTAATCAATATTGGCATAACATTAACAAACGAAGCATACTTTCTCAATTTTAAAAATATGCACCTGCTATGATCGCTGTTCATTTATACATGTTTGATGTGCCGTAAAAAAGATTTAATTTTTATTAATATTATACTGATTTTGAATTGTCTCTTTCCTGTTGTTCTGACTGTAGATTTTATATTGTAGTGTTGATAGCAGTTAGGAAGACAGTACTATTGTTGAATTAACTCATCACTGAAATCAATTAACAAATTATGTAATAATTAACAGATTATAACTATGCTCAGGAGTAACATAAATAAACAGATATTTCTGTCGGCTACATTACTTTCATCAGTGTTATGTTACTCTTGGTATGGTGATATGTTATTGTGCTGTAAATGATGTTCCCCAACCCTGTAGCAGTAAATGCATCTGCTTCTGTGTACCCAGTCGGTCATTGATAAGTGATAAGTACTGTGGATGATTTGTCTCCAACATTATTGTGGCAGGTTCAGCCACATTATTCTAGGTAACTATGGCATCTGCTCATTCGCATCTAGCGAGTCTTTAATTATTTATGATCGCCAAACATGGCACCTGCCCTGCAGCGAGATGCATAGATGTACAGCGTCGTGTTGTTAACCGGTATTAATTTTGCCTTGTATTGTGATGGTGAAAACAATCAATGAATGACAGCCGATGCTGAGGCTACCCTCGTGAGATGAAAATATCGAACAGTTGCCTTTATTATGTCCCCCTATGTGATCCGTTTACTGTACAATAATGCATAAAGAACAACAATGCTCTATAGTTTTAATTTTTAATATGTAACTAGTTGTCTCAAATTACTTAACAATAGTTCCATGATCAAACCAAATTTTTAGTGATGGCAATATATTAATTGTCACCAATAAAATTGTTTGTGGCACTATATCAATCGTGCCGTAGTGTAATTATAAATGTTGCTGTTTCAAAATACACATCTGCTAAAATATATCTCTTGATCAAACATCAACCTTATATAGGAATAAATTATAAATTTTATTATAGGAATAAATTATAAATTGTAACCAGATTCAGATTCAGATTTATTTTGCACTTTTTATTCTATTGTACAGATCAGTTAAGATAGAAGTAAAAAGAGAAGGAAATGCATAATATTATAGAATCGATAGGTTTAATGTGAATGTGCGTAGTGGTCAAAGTAGCCATAAGCTTTCGAGTTGACCACTACCACAGGTAATAAAATGTCTGAGGGAAAAGTACAATTAAACCAAATATAGGAAATAAGGGGAAAAATTAACATACATACATATATGGAACAGTAGAACAAAAAATACAATTGATATAATAAGTAATAAGTAACAACAAATTATTCCGCCCCAATAATTTGATCTAGTCATGATGCATACTTCTATAAAGCGTTTGGTCAATTCCACATTAAAGTACAATTTTTGCTCAAGTTGTAATTATAACTATAACTTATAAGCCAATGTTTTATGTTAGTTAGATAGACTAGTGTTTGAAATCAGTATAATTTTTATTATATAATCTATATTTTGTAGAAGCTTGATTGTACTCTTAGAGTCATTTTTCTAAATGTTCACAGTAAATTTAGTTTAAAATGCTAAGATATTTTTCCCCAGTTAATATATATATGTTTAGATATAATTTCTTGGCTTTTATACATACTGTGAATGCTTGAGTCACTATGCATGTAGTCATTTTGTGCCCAAAAGGCATAAAAACTGTGCAGTTGCAGGGAAATAACTACCAATATTTGCTTTTGTGCCGCCTGTCACAAGACCATCAAAAAGTTAGTTTGCAGCCATTAAATGAAAGCCATTAAAAAGAAATTTCCTTTGCTATCTTTTCCATGTCCAGTTAAAATCATAACACACAGCGTTAAAATATCTGGATATCTTCTGTAGCCAACAGGTGAGTGCAAAGTCTGTCTTGCCTGTCAAATTCACTCATCCTTAGTATCACCTTCTTTTTTAAGTATGTGCGTCAATAAATTAATTTATCTACAAATTTTTTTATTTATTTGGGTCTAAACAGCTTTTATTGTATCCCCCGCGACGAAGTCGGCGGGGATACTATGGTTTCATGTCTCCCCAGCCGCCGCCGCTCGGTCCGCCGCAGAGAATTTCCTTTCCGCTCTATAACTCGACCCCTAATTGACATAGCGTGACCGAACTTGGTGTACTTACACATCTTGGGGAGAAGGTGTGCAGAGTACCAAAACCAGGTCACTGCGATCTTTATTTTACCTTTACCTTGACCTTGATCATATTTCCCTTCCACTCTCTAACTCGGCCCCTAATTCAGTAATTGACCTAGCGCTACCAAACTTGGTATACTTACACATCTTGGGGAGAAGGTGAGCAGCGTACCAAAACCAGGTCACTGCGACCTTTATTTGACCTTTACTTTGACCTTGATTATATTTCCTTTCCGCTCTCTAACTCGGCCCCTAATTGACCTAGCGCTACGAAAACCAGGTAACTACGACCTTTATTTGACCTTTACCTTGACCTTGATCATATTTCCCTTCCGCTCTATAACTCGGCCCCTAATTGACCTAGCGCTACCAAACTTGGTATACTTACTGTTAGAAATCTTGGGGGAGAATGTGTGTCGCATACCAAAACAAGGTCACTGCGGCTTTTATTTGACCTTGACCTTGATCATATTTTTCTTCCGCTCAATAACTCGGCCCCTAATTGACCTAGCGTGACCAAACTTCGTATACTTACACATCTTGGGGAGAACACAGGGTATACATGTAGTTGGTGACAACTGCCCTTTCTAGTTTATTATAAAAAAATTGTGCAAATCATGACATATATCACAAGAATATTAGACTTACTGGAAGCAATACCACATTTTCCACACAAGTCAACACACGAGTTTTGTAAACTTATAGGGTGTAATGATGATGATGAGCTGTGTATGATGCAATCTTCATGTGATGTATGTAGTATTCTAAACAAAATTGATACTAGAAAACTTGGATGAGGAAGATTTAAATGCTGGAATTATGTACAAGCAGTGGGTAAAGAATGAAAATGACAAGCTGTTCTCTTGTAGATAAGGTAGAAAATATGTTGGGGGTTCTGCGTGGAAAACGTAGCATTTTTATGTCATGTTCATATTAAACAAGTACAGGC
This sequence comes from Priapulus caudatus, assembly GCF_000485595.1. Classification (NCBI taxonomy): domain Eukaryota; kingdom Metazoa; phylum Priapulida; class Priapulimorpha; order Priapulimorphida; family Priapulidae; genus Priapulus; species Priapulus caudatus. The sequence continues at coordinate 166,041 of NW_014577320.1, read as the reverse complement.
TAAACATTTTGAAGACCTGAGAGTAAACTTGCCAGGTTGCAAGTTGCCAGGTACATTATTGATACAGTGTGAGTTCAGTGAAAATTACAAACTTGTTATGGATAATTGTTTGCACTTGAATTGATAGCACGAATCTCCTGACCTTGCTAATCAATTATCAATAACATTCAAATGGCAAATTCAGGATGAAAATTACCGGTATTTAACCAGATACAGTATGACTATACTCACATCTTACGGCAATTTACAATGATTACAAAATATCTACTACTAATCTGCAGAGCACAAGCAAATTGACCACAGTTTTGAAGGTGTTTCCCGCATTTCTGCCATGGTCTGGCTGCCATAATCATGTTGCAGATTCTTTCAAACAGGTAGAGGTAATAGCAATGCCATCTACAAATGAAATAATGACTATGTTTCTCGTCAGTTTCCAATTTAAACAGGCCTGAGCCAACCCTGTTCTGACCTTTCAATCCAAAAACCAGTCCTCAAAGTTCCAAACACGCAAGTTATATATTATGTACTTTTATTTTCAGAGATGCGAGATACTGCATGCGGTATATCAACTACTGGGGAGGGCAGACACACATACTGTTTGTTGGTGGGTATTGGATTAAATATTATTTTTGCATATAAAACTTGTGATAAAAATTACCCTGCAAAGTGGAAAAACTGAAAACTGGCTATACCGGCGGCAGCGGCGATTTTCACGAAAAATTGTCGTTAACCAACAAATTAGGTTTTTTCTGCTTCTATCACTCTGCATAGGGATCCATTTATGGAGTTGACTATTATGTAGGTTAAACAAATTGTTATGCTTGTGGTGTTTTGTTATATTCTGTTATTGTGGGGGGGAGGTATTCAGTCACGAAAGTCAGTCAGAAAGACAATACAGAAAAAAAAAAATACAGCGCAGTGCGGGCACATTAGAGACTTGGAAGGCGTAGTAGCCACGTAACTCGAGCGTAGTACGAACTTAATGATCGTATCGCAAGCGTGTCGGGTGCGTGAAAATTGTCTCCCCGTTCTCAGCACGATGTCAATACGTTTTCATCACGCTGTTACTACGTCCGAGCGTGATTAAGTCGCACTAGGAGCGTGACTGGCGCGCACTTGAGGCGCGGTGAGCGTTAATGCTAATTAGGCGCAGTGAAAGCATCGTTTGAACGCAATGCGATCGGATTGGTCGCAATAAAGACGCAGTGGGCGCAGTGCAAGCGTGATGCAGGCGTGGTATGGAGCGTGGTGAAAGCTTGTTGGGTGCAATGAGATCGGGGTAAAAAAAAGACGCACTAAGATTAGACTACGCTTAAGATAGTAGTATCGGCACTGTGGGCGGCCAAGTTTGGCCACGCTCTCACCACGCTCGGCCAAATTTGTTGAGCGTGGGGCGATCGTGATGAGCGTAGCTCTAGTGTGACAGGGGCTTTAATATTCAGATAAAAAAGAATTGCTCGTTATACTTGTAGACGTAAAAGTGGTAGAACAAATAATGACCTGGGTAAAAAACGATGGACGTTAAACGGATAGACGGTGATAGGTATATTGATCATTGAAATTAAATAGCTTTTTATGAACTTGTGTAGATAGATATAGATTATATTATATATTTATACTTTAATTGTTTATCCAAACCTAATTCAATGACTATCATACTTTTGGATTTGCAGTGTATTCCTCAATGTGGATTTTGAACACAGAACTGATTTGCTCCAATAGTGGGAGCGTATAGAGGCGTAGAGCGTATGCTTTATCCGTGTCCAATATCTAATTCATACGAAATGTTCATAATGAAATTTCCCAGTACGCATATCTTTGTCTCTCATGACATGCCCCACATATTTTTTTGCGCTTACGAGGGGAAAATCTCTCATCAGTCATCCGCGCTTACAATATGTTGGCCTCAGCACTGTTGCTGACACAGGTCAATCAAGCATCTAAGCTGTTTCATACTGTCATTATAGTTTCACTGTAAATGTGATATAATATACTTGTATAATATAATATAATATAATATAATATAATATAAATTGAATGAAGTAATGATAATGTAAATCATATTGTAATGTAATGTATGATGTAAATGTAATGTAGTTAAGCAGTACATGTAATCGTAATTAATGTAATGTAATGTATATGTAAGTAATGTAATTAAGTATTATGTAATTATTAATGTAATTATAATATAATTATCTTAAAGGGAGAGTTTAACTCTGGGTCTAGGGTATTTTCAGCTAATTTAGGTTATACATTACGCTTACATACAAAAGTTTCATGGTTCAATCACCATTAGAAATATTTTTTTTAACATGTTTTAAAACTAAACGACTACAGTTTTGATTACACACGACGGTGGCGCCACTCAATGCGCACGATCTGATAAGTTGCGCAAACCACTTTCCAGCCAAGGGCTACAGACCGAGGTGGTTTCTTATTTATTTATTTAAAAGCAAAAGGATTGTAATATCTTATAAACGACATATAGTTTCAGTTATAATATGGATAAATTTGCCCTAAAAGGAATATCGTTCGGTTAAATAGCATTGCATATAGGTATAAATATAATTGCACTTTTGTGATTAGCCAATGTCAATTAGAATTGTCAAATACGCAACTTTTTTGGGGTGCAGCACGGGCGTCTATGCGTCGTCAAATGTTCGTGTAGCGTTGATGTGTAATTATAACAATTAAATTAGGTATCTGGTAACAAATACGTGTGGGTATAGACGATTTGTTATACAGTAAGTACAGTTGTATGCAGTAAAATCCTAGAATCTAACATAATATAATATAATGAAGAACACATAAACCCTGGTCTCGTTGATGTAATTGTGGTATTATAAATCTTTACTTATAAGTCCTATATTCCTCTTGCGTTTCTAGACAAAGGGTGTACGTGAAACATATTCTTAGTTTTAATTTGCTTAGAACTGCGGTCTCCAAAAAGGTTAAGAACCGCAGCATGGCCTTAAACGTACAGCGCGCGTGCAGGTGAACGCTGCATGTAGCGTCAGCCCGCGTAAAATTGTTTACCGACTGCATGAGCTGAAATAAAACTGCAAGAGGCGACAGCTGGAACGAAACGTCGAACAAAGAGAATCACTCGTGGATCGAGATTTTACACCGAATGGCTCTCGACCGCATATCGCCGTACGACGCGCGTCTAGAAATGAGAAGGCATTATCTTCACGATCTGTCAACTTATGCAATGTTTATCGTAAGGCAGCGTGACAGCTTTTTATGAAACGTGCATCGCTGCATGTATGTGTGCAATCGCCTGATCGCCATCGGTAACAGTAAACTAAAACGCGTTGATCGCTAAACTCAGCGCCATGCAGCCTATGTACGTATATCATGCGAACGAGGGCTCTTTGTTTCGGGTTCACGCGGGGCCTTCACACCATGGCCTCGATCTCACTACGCTCGTACTACGCTCTAAGAGTATGAACGTATATGGACGTACTGCGATCGCTATCGAGCGCGGTGCAGTGACCATGAGCGTGGAGAGCGTGGCCAAATTTTGAGCATGTTCAAAACAATCGTGGTGCGGGCGTGACGGAAAGACAGCGCAGTGCGGGCGCATTAGAGATGTAGAAGGCGTAGTACCCACGTAACTCGAGCGTAGTACGAACTTAATGATCGTATCGCAAGCGTGTCGGGTGCGTGAAAGTTGTTGCCCCGTTCTCAGCACGATGTCAATACGTTTTCATCACGCTGTTACTACGTCCATGGTGATGTCTCTGCGACCTGACCACGCTCTCGCTATGACCATGGTGCATCTCTAGCAAGCTCGACCCGTTCTTACTACGATTGTACTACGCCCAACATGCTCAGACCACGCCGTTGTGGCGTTCGCATTACGTGTTAGTTACGCTCAGATCACGTCCTGCGAACTTGGGGTATAAATTGGGGTGCTACCTTGGCCACCTCACCAGTTTAGTGTCCACTATGGATGAGGCAACACTACTCCATGCCATGTTTCTCGTAGAAGGACAACTCGAATTACTTGATTGCCAAGCCCTCTGATTCCAGGGCAACACTTGATGGAGATGACGGACTCTTGCACCTCTTTGGATTCTTTGCTTGGATTTCCTCCTTCCACGGCCTCTCCCCTTGTCTTTTGGCAGCATAGTTGTGTCAGTAGAAAATAATCATGATGTAATCTTGACAGCACGGCAGAATGAATGTCTAGAACGCGGCGCGGTATTTATATGGTTGTTGCCAGCGCAGTCGGCGCCTGACTAGAGCGTGATTGGCGCGCAGTTGAGGCGCGGTCAGCGTTGCTTAGGCGCAGTGCAAGCGTCGTTTGAACGCAATGCGATCTGTTTGGTCGCAATAAAGACGCAGTGAGCGCAGTGCAAGCGTGATTCGGGCGTGGTGTTGAGCGTGGTGAAAGCTTGTTGAGCGCAATGAGATCGGGGTAAAGACGCACTTAGATGGTAGTATCGACGTAATTAGATCGTAGTATCAGCGCTGGGCCCGGCTGGGGCCCAATTGGCCACACTCTCAACCACGCTCACCACGCTCGGGCAAATTTTTTGAGCGTGGGGCGATCGTGATGAGCGTAGCTCTAGTGTGAAGGGGCCATGTCATCCAAGGCAATGTGAGCTATGTTTTAATACTGCAGCTATGGCCTAGAGACCTGTCTAAACGAGGTTGTGGCAATTTAAACATGAGACGTTTCTCTAAGCTCTCTCTAAGAAAGGATCTGCATGAGTCCTCTTAATGTGATGAGCAGTGTGTACTCATGAAACTGTAACTATCGTTAACTGTTGCAGGAGACTCTCGGATAAGGCAGCTCTATGAGCAGCTGGTTCATCACATCAGCCTCCAGGAGATCCCCACTGGTGCCAAGCATTCCGACATGCAGTTTATTGATAACGAACTCAACCTGAAAGTCGTATGTTCTAACTTCTAATTCTTCCTGCAGGCTTCCCAGCTTGCGTCACTCAGGGTTCGAATTTCACCATCGGCACTTGCCATAGTTGACCTTCTTGCTTGCCTTAATATCTTAAAACTTGGCCAAAGTCCATGACAGTGTGTACATGCACCTTTCAGTTCTACAGAAAAAGTGTTGATTGATAAAAAAATAAGTTGTCTCGGTGCCCCTCATTTGAAGTAAATGTGTCCTATGTTGCCCTCCCTCCCCCAACCTGCCATTGTGTCATAGGATTTCTGATTAAATCAAGGCCAAACCTGATCTGGGCATGCTGTATGAGTTTAACTGGTTGTTAAGTGCAGGGGAGAATGGTAGACTCTGAACAGGCACAAATAAAAGTAAAAATAAAAAGTAATTTGCTGATCATTTTAGACCTGCAACATTGATTATTGATTGGCTTAAATATTCACTGGACTCAGAGAAAATGATTTCCTGTGGGAAATCTGTATGCCTCATGAAAGTTGTGTGGCATGTTATATCTTAATTATTGTAATATTCAGGTTAAACAAATGTAATTTTCCTTCATCTCGCAATCTATATCATTGTTTACATGATCTGTAAGGATTGTTGTGTTTTGATGTCAGTATTGCACACTTGTTAATTATAGGAGTTCAAGTGGATGCCAGTAGCTAATGCCAGCATGTACGAGCTGTTCAAGTCGTACCTGAACCGTGATAAACCCAACGTGCTCTTTGTTGGCAGTGCAACTGTAAGTCTAATTACAGCCTGGGGACGACTCTGCAAATCATGCCCTGAAGTTTGGCATCAACTTAGCTGATGACATGCATGACGAGTTTAAGGTTAATGCACATGTGATTCGACGCTTTGCTGTATACTATTTCAAAACGTGTGATTTCCTTGCCAATTGATCTATACGTCTGCTGTGATTGACTGGCAGTTCGAGCCAAACAGTGTTGTGATAGTATATTCTAAAGGCAATGCTTGGTAACAACAGCCACCAAGCCGACATTCTGGGTTAGCATAACCAAACCTAGCAACCGTATCCTGTTGTAGGGCGTGGATATCTTGCTCATGTAGATAGGACAATTAATTGAATGATGGGGTAATGTATGGGTAATGACACAGTTACAGTAGCACTAGTATCTGGTTTGATGGTATGGTCCTGAATCTGAATATTTTGTAGTGGACTATCAAGGCAGACAATGCCAGTAAGGAAGCACTTGAAGAGTACAGGGAAGTGCTGACAAATGTCGCACCCATATTTGAGCAGCTCAAGCCTTACATGAAGATCCTATGGATTTTACAAGGTATTTAGTGGTGACCTTTTCGCTGGTCTCAGTATCAAAAGCCACTATACAGTTTGACTTGCCTTACTATGCCTATATGTGCTATGTGTCTATTAGTGCAATAGTTTGCCATCGGCATCCTTGGCTGCATCAGTGGTTCGCATCAGCATAACTGGACGCATCAGTGGTTGCTATTGGAATCCCTGGTTACATCACTGGTTCGATCGGCATTCCATGCTTGTGCTGCTACGGCCCGTTTTTGGAAACATCAAAAATAGCTCTGACATCAGTATAAAATGTCATAATTTAAAAATATGAGTTTTTAATTTAATAAAAAATTAAATATTAATTTGAAATTAAGTTTGATATGCTTTGTTTAGACCCAGTTCTTCAGGATAAGCTTTCTCCAGAAAGGCAGATGATTACTAACGACCAACTGGATCTATACAACAAAGCTGCCATGGAAGTGCTGTAAGTATGCAACCCAATCACTGAGCTCTAAATCGTAAATGTGTTTTAATGTTAGCAGATATCTTACATATTAAAATGATGAATTTCAAATAAATAACTACCAGCACATATTACAGACATTATTTGTTAAAGAAAGTTGATGATGTCACAACTTCTCTCACCAGTAACGTTGTATAACAAATATTTTGCCACAAATTCGCATTAATTATAACAGCATGTTGGTGGGCCAGCAGAGTGTGCACATTGTAGCTTTGCTTTGCATAAACTCATTAATCATCCGTAAAACTGCTCCTTGCATGCTATTATACATATCACAGATAGAGCTTGGTTAAAAGTAGAAGTCATTGTTCAATACTTGTAGTTTAACTTACGTAGCTGTGGTCACTGTTGGAGGTATGTGCATGTATACAACACGTGTTTTTAGTGCAGTGCCAAACATACTGAATTTGCTACATTACTATTTTACCTTACTATTATAGTTGTTCATTTTCAGTGTATGGTTATAAGATAATTATCCCTACAAATAGTGTTCAATTGCTGTGTGTACTAGTTCATTGCAGTGCAGCACTATGCAGTATAATTGTGCAATGTTTAATTTATGTTGTGTTTCTGTGGTGGTTTAATCCATCTATTGCACATCTCTCCAATGTGGTTCAGAGCCAGCAACGATTGCTTGTTGAGAGTGTGGCTAATACCTGCTTCGTGGTTCTTATTCCAATCTCTCTTGAAAATGTTCCCTTTCTGCTGTTTTTTTTAAATTTTCCTCTGCATGTTTAGCTTACTGTTCCCGTCATTTTTGTCAGTTTCATAATCCGTAATCAAGATTTGTTAGTGCATTATTGTACAGTTGCTTGCTGAGAATGTAGCCAATAACAATGTCATCGTCCTTATAACAACTGGCTGTAAACTTCCTGCTTATATTATTTTGCTCCATGTAATTATTTAGCAGTCCCAGCATCCCTTAGGATTACGTGTTTTACATGTTAATTGCTTTATGTTAGTAATGTTGAAATAGATTCAGATTGTTTTGTGCAGGTTGGTCATCACATGAGCGGTAAGTTGTATTATATGTGCACACACAGGGTTAAGTGAACATGTTGTTACAGGGATGACAGCTGTATCATATGGAAGTCCTCCCGGCTTGTTGCTCAGGGTTACAATGGCGATTCTGTGGACGGCCTCCACGTTGGTGCAATTGCTCTCAACTACGTAAGATACATACGATCTCTGTCTGTTACACTACTTAGAAGTTAGGCTATGATTACTGCTAACTGGTGTAGTTGTAGTACACCACATGAAGGTCTATCATCACTTGTCTATGAGGGCTAGATTGCTGCTCACCAAAAAACTGGCCAGTGGTAAACGATCTGCATCGACTGGGACTTAGAATTGGTAAATGTTTACACCAGATCACTAGTTATTTTACCACATTATGTCATTACTCACACATTAAAAAATTTACCAGACCAGTTTTTCGTAATCAGACCAAGTATGGATTCTGCCTGAATTAATGTAGTGGAATATGTGAAATATTTATTCTTCTATGAGGTGGAACTGTATTCGGCCATAACTGTTCTCAATTTTCAGTTCACTTGCTTTCCTGTTTGTCACCAACGTCTGTTTGGGTTCAAGTTCCAGCATTCCACCTAGTTGTAAATTAGTGGTTGTATCAGCAGTGCCATGGAATTAGTCTTGTTCCCTATTACATAAACAATTGCAGATGTCCCTGATATTTACGTCTGAACTGTAAAGATCTGACCACTGATGTAGAAGTTTACTGCTAGTACTCTGCAATCATTGCGCAACACAACATGCTACATGTGTTACATGTTCTATTCTTGCTTTGACACAATTTTTTAAATTTATGTGTGAAAGCACATTTGTTTGAGTAATTCGGCTTCTGTGATTTGCTGGCTTTCATGTGGCTTGTTTTATGGCTGTTCTCTATGCTGCTTATTTGCAACAATTCTATATCTTCACTGTTTAGGCTTACATTTTAAGGTATAGGAGATGAAAATGAATAACGCATTGTGATGTGTGAATTGCACCGTAGTTGAACTTCTTGAAACGCCATATTATTTTATCCTTAATTCAAAATAGAGGGTGCCAGTGCTGTTAGATGCTGTGTTCGTCTGCTCATGTCTGTCTATGTTTATGTGTATTTGCAGGATGTACAGATTCTCCTGAACATGCACTGCAATGATCACATGAACTTCAATGATGGCACGTGCTGTGCCAGCAGAGAGCCAATCACAACGTTGCAACTGGCAACTGCCATTGTCTTTGCAGTATGGTGAGTTCTTATCTCATGACAGGGTATTTATTTATTTATTTATTTACTTACTCATGCAATCAATGTCAGTGATAAAACTATCCTAGTAGATGACTGTGAAATATTGCCAAGGGGTGCGCTTGCTACTGCCTATACTATAAAGTGAATGCATGGATGTTTGTTCAACTTGTTTGGCTATCGCTGTCACTGTGCAAAACTGCACAGTTGAATTAAATCAGTAGCGTCTTTCTTTATAGCTACTCTGAAGTAATTTACGGCTACAGCAGTTATGTAAATGTACTGTCTTGGCAATTGTCACGCATCATTTCAAAGCTACTTGCATGGCCAACTACCACCAAGGGTCTAAACTTGCTTAGTATTATTTCAGTGGTCTGCGTCTATATTGGTGTTGCATTCTATTACAGTATGGTGGCTTCAATTGTTTTGCGCTGCTGTCGCATGCACGCGAGGAAGGTTGTGGCGAATGGCATCATTGCTCCTCAAAACAAAGGTAGGCGCTTGTGATTAAATTAGTGCATTGGATACCAAACAATTTATTTTTGATAATTATTATCAGTAAATATTAAAAACCAAATTAATTTTGAGTGATTTAAAGTTAAGTTGTAACAGAAACATCCTAGATGCTCGGAGATTTTATCTTTTTGATCCAACTGTGGATTAAATTCTACACAACTGCCATCAAAACCATGCTCGCACAATGTTAATGATTTGTTGATTTGATTTAAGCTAAAATCAAACCAGCTGTTGGTGCATTGGCTGGAGATTGTGATGTCTACATCGTTGTTTCATCCTTGGCAAAATTTGGACTTATAATGGCCTACTTTTTTCTCTGTGATAGGTATGTATGTACCCATGTAAAAACATGGGCTGAAATATTTGATTATTCATATTGTGTATTCATAGTGTGAAGTTGTGTGCATGACTCTTGTGTCTATTATCCTTCTAATCGCAATATTCCTGAAATAAATTCCGTTTCGAGTTGCTTTATACGTGGAACCATGACTTGGATCCTAATATCGATAGCCATTTTGAATTTACCCTTGTCATTCTCTAGTGTATAATGGACTCCACATCCTATGCTGATGATATTAGATGTCCAATTTTCAGCCATTGCTCCTTTACACCTCTCCTGCCATTTCTGCACCATTCAGTTTCTTCCCTGGATCTTGCGTAGAAATGTACATGCTGTCACGGAATGCAACAGGTGACATGACAACTAGGCTTTGTTGTGTTATGTGAGAGTAACGGACACATGTCATACCAAATAGTTTGTCATCTAGGCTTCAACTTTGGAAACTTGGTTCTAGAAAATGGAGAGAATAATATGGTCAAACATGCTATATAAGTTGTTATATTTTGTTATTATTAGTATGTGCTATTATGGGTAAAATGCTCCCGAACACATAATTATATAACCTAACCAGTGTTCTTTTGTGGCAATGCTGACCTTACTTAGTTTGTTTGTTCATGTTTTTTTTAATATTCCAGAACGAATTTCTTTATGAAGGAAAACAAGTATTATAGCACACTAAACTTTTTCCTTCCGTTTGGTTACGTAATGGCATTGGGCTTGTTTTTCACTGAGGACTCTAAGCAGGTGAGATAACACTCACGTTCTTATCTAAGTTGATTTTTATATACTCAGGAGATACCTCCTCAGTTGTATAACAGAATAGTACACCAGTAGAGGGCACCGGTGTGAGGCATTGCATTTATGGCTTGCTTTTCATATACTTGACCAGCTCATTGTACATTACACCATGAGTTATGAAATTGACCTTGCCCCTTACCTGGCAGCACATGTTTGCTGTTGCATACTTCACTTAGAAATCTCATAGTATAAAATAGTTTTTTTTGTAATAAATAATGCAACAAGTACTATTTATCGTAAAACTCTAATATATTATAATATAATATTATTAATTACTTTGTCATGTAATTTTGAAAAATATTCAATACATTTTATATTGCTGAGTAAACAGTCACTTTTTTGTGTGAAACATTCCTGCACTCTCTACTTTTGTTGTGTTGAATAACATGAAGTCACAGATTGAAACTATTGAGAATAATAACATAAATACAGCATAAGAGATGTTACAGCATGTGCCTTCCCTTACAGACTATCGTACTACACAGAGATCAGACTGATGAATGGAAAGGCTGGATGCAGTTGGTCATTCTCATATATCATATGACTGGAGCAAGCCAGGTAAGTAAAAGTGTATCTGTTTCAAAGTCCTGTTCTTATCACTTATTTTCTAATGATGTCAACTTTCGCAAGAAGGTTAATTCATTTGCGGTCAATTAAATTTGTGATGGTTTTGACAATGTAAGTTGTTCCGTATGATTTGATTGTCAGGTTTATGTGTAAAGGAATATTAAATTGGTTTGTATAGGTGAGGTATGCACGCAGTTCTATTAATTGATACATGTTTACCGTTTTCAAAGGTGCTGCCAATATACATGCAAATCCGAGTGCTGGTTACTTCCTACCTCTTCCTAACTGGATTCGGTCATTTCAGTTTCTTTTGGGCTAAGGGCGACTATGGCCTATTTCGTGTGTGCAAGGTATGTTCATCATTGTATATTTTGAATGTTAATGAGTGGAAGTGGAATAAGATATAACCTAACCTAATATTCCACATTACAATCCATTCTACACACTTAACCTTTCGCAATCTATGCTTTTCCACTGAGTTGACATATTTTAACAAATGCATGACATTTGCAACACTAACTATAAGAACTGTATTTAATGTTCTTCATCACACAATGAGCACCGATGATTGCCATATAACTGGGTAGCACTCAAAATCACTATCTAATATCAGTTTCAATTTTAGGTCTAACTTTACATTTCTTACATGCATGAAATTGTGAAACCATTTGATGGTAAAGGACATGTGAGATGCCACAATTCTAAAAAGTCAGTAAAAAAAGAATAAACCCCATGCATTGCATTACTTGTATAACAGGCATTGATGGTATTCATGCAATCATGCAATTATGGGGGAGCTGGCCTCTTTTTTGTGTCTCTTGTAAGAATATTAGTGAGTATGAAAACTGATCATGATGTGTTGGCTATATTTTGTGATGAAATGTTTGGGTTTGGATAGCAAAGTACACCTTTCTTGTTGTACATTTATACAATAAATCAATACCTAATTTATTTTCATTACAGAACAATAAATGCCTCCCATTCATTTCTTCTTTTCTGTGCCCTCATTAAAAGTTTTCATGCCATGTTTTTGTAGGTGACATCTTATTTGTTAGACCCAACATCCAAGTTTCAATTTTATATAAATGGCTTCCGGATAAGCAATTGGCTGATTCAATCATAATTCCCTGATAACTTATGTCAGATATAATTTTACATCTGATGTTGATTCATTGAACAGGAATTCTGTAATCGCATGCCTGCCACCAAAACATATCAGAGGGGTTTTGATATTTTTTTTAAATTATGGAAATTAGGTAGATTTTAGCAATTTCACTATGCCATTTCAGTGTCTGCCTACGGTCAACAATAACTCAAGAACCGTTTGACCCACATGTTTCAAATTGCATACAGTTGTTACTCCTATGGGAGTTATTTGAACGTCCTATTTTGGAGCACGCCAGTCGACCTACTTTCGAGCCACGCCCACTTTTTGGCAAAAATGAAAATGGCCATCGAGATTCATTCGATTTTTGTTAAATTTACCTACCTACCTACCTACCTACCTACCTACCTACCTAATCATACCTATGTTTAATATTGTGTATTAGATTCTTCGTTACAGTGATTTTACTGGAATATTTTATTGCTTTGTGCGATAATCGATAACCAAAATGGCGATCATTTAGGCGTAGCGCCATCTCTCGCCCAGATTTCAGACTTTCAGATCTGAAACATGTATTTTCGCATTAAAACTAACCCTGAAACAAAACAGGGAAATTTCTATTAGTATAAAACAGGGAATAAGGACATTTGATCACATTTTGGGCCATCATAAATGAAACACTTACCAAATTTTAAATATCTTCTTCCTCTTCTATCACACCCAATGTGAGCTATAGTGTCGTTGACACTTTCATTGCAAGTGCCATCTTTGGAGGGGTGGGTGGGTGGTTGGGGGATTGGGTAGGTAGGTAGGTAGGTAGGCAGGCGGGTAGATAGGGAGACAGGCAGGCAGACATGAAGGTAGGTAGGTACGTAGAGATAGATAGGTAGGTAAGTAGGGGTGTGTGTGTGTGCGTGCGTGCGTGCGTGAGTGAGAGCGTGCATACATGCATACGAGCACATGCATGCATGCACGCAAGCACGCACGTACACACACGTACATACTTATATATATATATATCAGGAGTTTATATGCTCTCGTTAAGGTACTCATACTAAATATATCAAACATCAAATAAGTCAAATGAGAAGTGCATAAATGAGAGACAAATGATGTGTGAATGATTCCTCATTCATGTACTCTTAATCAAATGTCAAGACATCTGCTATATGCATACCTATATTGCTTTATGTATGAGTGCATTAACGCTATTTTATTCGAGAATGAAAAATGCTCATTTTTCCTCCCCATTCCATAGTCCTTTTGCATCATTTTTACCTCATCTGACATAGTCAGATGCAGCTTGTAGAATCGCATGATCGTGCGTCCGTGCGTCCGTCCGTGCGTCCGTCAACAGTTGGGCACAAATCTTAACCGCTCGACGTACGGTCACGATATTTGGGACGTTGGGGGGGATCGTCAAAACGAGTTGGGATGTCGAAGCTGGGAGGTCAAAGGTCAAAGGTCAAGAGGTGTAAAAGAAGGGGAACATTCCCTCCTTAACTTAAGGTATAGGGAGGAAATGCAGATTGCGGCACAAATCTAAACGGCTCGACCTAGGCTCGTGATAGTCGGTGTATAGCATCATGGTAGGAAAAGCATCACTGTGCCGAGATTGGAGGTCACAGGTCAAAGGTCAATGGGGCACAGGGCAGATTTTAGACATTTTCTGAGGACATTGGTGTGACGAGCGATTGAAAAACTTTTTGTTTCACGCGGTGACTAGCATTTTTATGGCTTTATTGAAAGGACCATGAAATGTACTTTTCTGCCTGACATGCGAAGAGTAAGTGTCGGATAACCTTTTGACCCTCAAGAGGAGGGTTAAACATGGATTGTTTGACTGTTAACAAAGGACTGAACTGCTTTTGCTATTGTGGATGTGAGGCTACAGTTGCACAGTTCAATTGCAAAGGCAAATGTTTTGAACAAGGTTTCACGCTCCTTAAATCATATTATTTTCTAAAGCAGTCTGTATTAGCACCCTGGAGTAGCACCCTGTAATAGCACACTGTAATGAACCCTGAATGCTTGCGTGTGTAGGCAAAAACCATTGGCGGCAGCCCATTACGCATGCATCGGGGGTGATACTGGCACTATTCTAATCATAATTATTGCCTGGCAACCTGCAATGCAGATGTGTTAACTCACAGCTGAGCGAAATTCTCGCCTGCCTGAATATACTAACCCTGGATTTCAGCAACTCAATGGAGTGAGGTTATCACGCACGAAGGGTGATGCCATCTTTGATTATTGATGACACTTGCACGCGCCATCTCGCGGCAACTGCTTTTGCTATTAGAGCCACCTCCACCCGCCCCCTCCCCCCACTCTCCCCCCACCACCACCACTACGCTCGCGCTCGACGCATATCCATGATAACATGTTAATATAGCGAGGTCATTAAAGTTACACAGCTGTATCTTTATTACTGTACTACTGGTATAGCAAAGCCTAGCTATCATAGATTTTAGATCTGTATTAGTAGTATCCTATATATATGCTCTGAGCGCGAACGTGGTGATGGGAGGGTGCTCTTCATTCGTTTGCCAGTGAGTTTAGCATCAGAACACCTGCCGTCAGGTGAGCGCTGTGGCTCTGCGGCACTTGTTTGTCACTGCATCCTATGATTGAAAAATACCTTACCAAGTTACCTGTGCCCTTTCGTGCTCTAATTACGTGAAGCTAGGCAGGTAGCCAGATGTTTTGCACACACTGCACGTGACGGTGTGGGATTATAGGCATTATGTTCTCTCCTGGTGTCATGTAGGGCTGCATGTAAAAGCTGTAATGCATCTCTGCGGACTAAGAATAGATACTGAATTCTATGTGATACAGGATACCTGTAACTTGCTAACAGGGGCGAAGCCAGGGGGGTTCGGGTGATTCGGATGACCCCCCCCCCCCCGCGGGATCGGGAGTTCCGCTCAAATGTATACACAAATTTTCAACCCTATTTCGAATTCCAAATACCGGTGGTGGTTAAGACAGATTAACAAAATTAGCAACAATGAAAAGTTCCATCGATCCTCATTATCGATTACTTCGCAGCATTATGCAGCACAGTGCAGTAGTGCAGTAGCCATATTATTATTTTACTGGGTGGATACAAACATGTACGTACACAAGTCCAGTTCGGATGACAAATTCTGCATATTTAAAGCAAAGGTCAACAGATTGCAGACAGTAACGAACAAACCACACGAGGCGTGGGTAGGACACGTTGTCACATTATAACAATGAATCCTCGAAATGGTCCGATTACGAGACTCCGCACAAACATGAGTGTCAGAAGTGAGTTTTCACACTGCCAGATTAGCACAAAATAAACAAGTCCTGGAAAACCCCTAATTGTCTACGCTTCTAATCACAATGAAAACTAGTTCCCAGAAACTCATTAAGGCTCATTAATTACAGGATAATTATCTAGTACACGTATATGTATCGTTCCTGCAGTATTGTGAGAATAAAGTGAGAAATAATGAATTTAGCATTGTGTAAAGTTTTTATTAGCTCAGCTGACGAAGTCAGATGCAGCTTGTAGAATCGCATGATTGTCCGTCCGTGCATCCGTCAACAGTTGGGCACAAATCTTATGCTAGCCGCACACTATCCGACCCGAGCGTGATTTGAAGGCTTACGATTGGATTGAGATGTTCTAGTTTGGCTCGGGAGGCTTAAGATTGGCTCGAGAGCATGACACTAACTCCCTCTGCTGGTTCTCCACTTCTCTCCAGTCTCTCTCTCTCATCTCTCTCTCCTCTGTCACCACACACAACACAAACGACGCACACGCTCTTCTCAACCGATCCCGGCAATGCTCCGAATCCGAATCGCGACCAGCATTTTTGAAAAATCCCGACTCCGAAATAT
The DNA here is from genome assembly GCF_000485595.1 of Priapulus caudatus. Classification (NCBI taxonomy): domain Eukaryota; kingdom Metazoa; phylum Priapulida; class Priapulimorpha; order Priapulimorphida; family Priapulidae; genus Priapulus; species Priapulus caudatus. The sequence goes on along the minus strand of NW_014577320.1, from coordinate 149,892 downwards.
TCCGAACTCCGACGACAATTTATGATCGGAACGCCCGAAATCCGGAACTCCGATTCTTAAGAAAATTGTAAATCCTG
>NW_014577320.1:127270-149790 GCF_000485595.1 Priapulus caudatus | reverse complement strand
CTGGAGGTATTTTGGCCGATTCGAATTCTTGAATCCGTGAGGCAGATCGAGTCGGATAGGTGCGGAGGCTTACGACGCGACTCGGATAGTGTGCGTGGCCATCCGCACCGATCGGCGCGCGCTGAAGAAAATTGACCAATCACAGTAGCGAGCGCCATCGGAAACCGCCATTCAATGGCAATGGCATTCGAACATCGGGAAACACTCCGACCCTTAGAACGCTAAATCCGCTTGGAACGCCATGAGAGTGCCCATGGTTGCGTCAACTTGAGTCGGACGTGTTGCGGTGCCTCCCGATCGACGGAGCGGGTCGTTTGGGCGGGGCTTAGTGCTGTGCACAGTGCCAATAATCTCAGGAGTGTGCGGCTAGCATTAAACTGCTCGACTACGGTCTGTGATATTTCGCGACGCGGGGAGGGGGCGGGATCGTGAAAGGACTCGAATTTTCGAATTTGGGGTCAAGGTCAAAGGTTCAAGATTGTGTCAATGGAGGGGAATATTTCCCCCTTAACTTAGGTATAGGAGGAAACGGAATTGCGGCACAAATCCTCAACGGCTCGACCTACGGCTCTTAATAGTTCGATGTATAGTTGATGGGGAGGAAACCATCAACAGGCTCGCGAAATTTGGGCTCACAGCGTTCAAAGGGCAGGGGGCAAAGTCAATATCCGACATTTCTGAAAACATGGTCTAAGGGACCGAGTGGCAAAAACTTTTTTGTTTCAGCGCGCTGACCTACCGTTTTATCACATTATTGAAAGGACCATGAATCTACTTTCGCTGACTGGTCGCGAAAGAGTAGAGTGTACTTGATACCTTTTGACTCTCAAGAGGATCGGGTTAAACATGGATTTAGTTGACTTTAAAACAATAGAACGAACTGCTTTTGCTTTAGAGCCCCCTCCACCTGCCAAAATTTAACTCGGTGGGGTCAGGGACTCCCACCGCTCAAAAGAGGCGAGTCCGCCAGCAAAATGAGTCGCAGTTCTGAATTCAAATTAAAGATAATTCACAAAATCAGCATGTGCTTATTTTGAGTTCATGCGTGGCATGGTCTGCAATTAGTTAGCCTCACCTTGACGTCGTCAAGCGAGCTATCCATGGGTTTTCGATCCGTCGTTACGTCCGCCGTCAACATTTATGCTACGCGTCAACGATAACTCAGGAACCGTTTGACCCATCATTGTTTGGAAATTGGGTATAGTTGTTACTGCTATGCTCCGCATATTAAACGCCTATTTTGGAGCACGCCAGTCGACGGACTTTCGAGCCACTAGAATTTTTGGCAAAAATGTGAAATTGCCATTAGTCGAGTTCAGGTTCAACCGGATTGTTGCCTCATTTTTGGTATGTGAATGAATAGGCTAGGGGTTTTGAGTATTAAAAAAAAAAAGCAAATTAGGATAGGTTTATGCAATTTATGACCAAAAAACGCAGAAACAAACAGTCGTGGTTGCACTCTATCTGCCCGTTCGTTTTACAAGATTTCATTACAATATCTTTAATGCAAAATTGGTATTTCCGCCCCCCTGCCATAAAACTCTATATAGCGCGAAAAGTTTTACAAAACATGCATAACGCAGCATAACCTATTTTAGAACGCCTCGGTACAAAGCGGGTATAGCACATCTACCGTCACAAATTGTATTCATTTTGGTTATAAATTAGTATGCGAACTAAGACAGATGGCAACCTGTGTGCTTACCGCTAGAAAAAACTCATACGAAGTAAGACACATTCATGCCAACCAGATTAACCTTGACAAAACGTTGTGTTATGGCAAGGCGAAAAACACCATGTCACGTGGTACATAGCAGGCTACCGTCGAATAAGCGTATCCTTCAATTCTTTACATGTTACACATCGGAGCCTCCGCTTTTAGCAGTGCCTAGAATCCTGAATATTATAAACGTTAAATGGCGATCATTTAGGTGGTAACCCATCACTCGGCCCTCATCTCAGACTTTCACATCTCAAACTTTATTTTACATAAAAAATTACCACTATGAATGTATCAAGGATATATAGTGGGAGATTCTCCCATATATACTCTTCGTTTTCCATAATGTATGTCGATGCGTGGCGCCCTCAATTAAACTGATTCTCTCACCATTCATTTGTGTCATTTTTTTGTGGTGATCGTACAGTTCATTTGAACACTCATGCTTTAGACAGCTGAAAAATACGGTTATTCGGCGAGCCGTGCTTCTGTTCAGAACGTAAACTAAGTTAGTATGGCAGAATTTTCAGGGTCACACGGATCCTGCGTATGTCAAATCAGTGAGTCGCAGTAAATCAGGGAGTATTTTGGACCTCGACTTGCCGTTGAATTCGCACCTTGAGATTTAAAGGTGCCCTGCTCGAAGTTTCAGCGGAAAACATAAACATCAGGCAAACCATGAATTATTTTACATTGAACGTTGTACTTGCCTTATATATGTGTGATACCAAAAAAAAAGAGCCGGGCGGTAAAAAAAAAAAGCTTCGAGGAATACGTTCATTCAAACTTCGTAGACTACAAAGTTTCGGCGTCTACACTGCGGCAATGTTTGACGCGTTCTTGCTTGCCATTGCAGTGCATTACCAAGCACCTGAAGGTCATGAAGGCCTGCAGCATGCATATGCTCTATAAGATATATACAACACGTTGTCTATGTGATATCTATAGCTTGTTGCTGGTACTTGACCTCGTTCGACTCTTCCGCCATGATACAGTCAACCGCCGTGTGAAATGCGTTTTTTGAGTTGTTTTTGTAGAATATAAGCTTAATACATTATTTTACAGTTTTATTTTCAAAGCTGAACGCTTCAGTTAAAGTTATGATGTTATACTGTTTATTACGTTGTTTAGCTCATCTGACATAGTCAAGATGCCAAGCGTGTAGAATCGCATGACGTCGTGCGTTCCGTCCGTCCGTGCGTCCGTGGTCTTCAACAGTTGGCACAATCTTAACGCTCGGACGTAACGTCGGATCACGATATTCGGACGTGGGGGGGGGTATATCGAAAACGAGTTGGGATGTCGAAGCTGGGGTCAAAGTCAAAGTCAAGAGGTCTTGTAAAGAAGGGGGAACATTCACTCCTTAACTTAAGTATAGAGGAAAATGCGAATTGCGTCACAATCTAAACGGCTCGACCTAGGCTCGTGATAGTCGGTGTATAGCAGCATGTAGAAAAGCCATCACTGGGCGATAATGGAAGTCACAGGTCAAAGGTCAAATGGGCACAGGCAGATTTTAGACATTTTCTGAGGACATGGTGTCTGACGACGCGATGAAAAAACTTTTTTGTTTCACGTGACCCTAGCATTTTATGGCTTTATTGAAAGCGACCATGAAATGTCCCTTTCTGCTAATGGCGAAGAGAAGTGTCGGATAACTTTATGACCTCAAGAGGAGGCTTAAACATGGATTGTCTAACTGTTACGTGTTAAAAGAAATTTGAACTGCCGAGTGGCTAGTAGATCTAGACATGCCTGCGATGTATGAGGCTACAATGTCACAGTGAAATTTCAAAAGCTAAATTGCTTGAGAAGGTTTATGTTCCTTAAATCGTATAATTTCTATGTCATTCTGTACGTCAGTATAGTTACATGTCACCGTATGCCACTGCCAGTTGGCTGCCTGCCAGTGCATGTGTTCGGTTGCCGTGTCTTATGCCTGGCCTTAATTCGTTACAGTGGCAGCTCTCTATTGCAATTTGCAGCCTGTAGGCTTTGCCGTAGGTAATGTGAGTGCTTACCTATTCTGTCTTGCAAATAGGTGTTGCTACTGGTATGATGAGGACTGTCCATCTTTAATCTGAAAGACATAAACGTCAACGCGCCATCTCGTGGCAACTTTGCATAACGATTCCCAACGAACATTCTTTTTTGAGAAGGTTCCTGGTTACCATCGCCTGTGCGATTCCACTGTTTCGGCCTGCGTGTATTGACTGAGCTGCGCTCGCGATCCGACATGAACCAAAATCCATACCGACATTGTTTTGAAAAGCCGAATCGAATGCGATCCGATGGCTATTTTGAATGTCCATCCGAGATCCGAATCCGGTGGCAATTTTGACATCACGAATCCGAGTGTACTCGCTAAATCCGTCCGGAAAAAAAAATTATCCGATCCGAAATACCGAACCGAATCGGAACATAAAATTGTAATTAGTGGACAGCCTCAATGTAAAATTCGTTTATAATTTGGTTCAACATCAAAACTTTGGAGTTGTTGGATCAAGATGGGGAACGGCGGACTTTAGACGTAAGAAAAGTTAGAGAACGGGTGATTGATCTGAAACGATAAATTCCATCCAACGTTGGTTCCAATGGCTTTTCGTCTGAGCATTGCCTGATCCCTCTGTCTCTTTCTCTGTATACACACAACCCACACACGCGCCACACCCTCTCTCTCACACACACCACACACGCACACACACACACAACACACACACACACAACACACACACACACACAACCACAACACAAACACGCACACATCTCTCTTCTCTCTCTCTCTTCTCTCACCACACACACACACACACACATACAATACGCGCAGCAACTCTTCTCTCTCTCTCTCTCTCTCACACACACAGCACACACAACACACACACACACACCACACACACACACCACACATCACGCGCCGCGCCACACCTCTCTCGCTTCTCTCGCTCTCTCTCTCTCTCTCTCTCTCTCTCTCTCTCTCTCTCTCTCTCTCTCTACTCTCTTCTCTCCCTCTCTACTCTCTCTCCTCTCTCTCGTCACACACTACAACCAATACACAAACACGTCTCTCTTTCAGTCTCTTTCTCTCACACACACACACCCGCAGCGGCGCGCGCACCTCTCTCTCTTCAGACTCATACACACTCCCTCTCAGGTCTCTCTCTTCTCAAACACACACACGCGCGCGCGCGCAACACACACTCTATCTTTTTCATCGCTTCGTCCGATCCAAATCCGAATCCGATCGGATTCGGATCGGATCGGATTCGGATTATCGGATCCGACGCACAGCACTAATGTGAACACATTTGGGACTAGCAGGGTTTACTAGAATCCCACCACTCCACCACAGAGTCACCGCAGTAGACGTTAGATGAGCGCTGTCGCTCTGCGGCACTTGTTACAGTGGTTTGTCACAAAAATGTACGTGGGAATGCATCTTTAACTTGTTGTGGGCAAGGCAGAAACCCCTGTTGGATTTGAGTTATTGACAGTTGCCCGCAGCATAATTCAAATAGTAATCACATTAATAACCTCAGTAGTAAATAAATTACAGATTTATAATTCTTATACTCGTGATATTGTATTATTGACAAAACGTCTATAAGTAATTTGTTTTATTGTCACACGGCATACCACAAATGGTGCGCTGGTGATGTTTATTATAATAATAGCATATAATGCGAGCTGTTATATGCTAGCTTAAGGCAGTATGGGTTGTCATTTACACTTATAACTTCCCTAAAATAATTTAAAGAAATGATGATGAATATTTAATGAACAGCAAAATGATGCAAGTATATATCACATTTGTCAGTTTTCTCAGCAAGCCACAAAACAATTTTGTCGTATGATACGTAATTTAGTATGCAACACGACCTACCTTCATGTGAAGATTATGTGTAAATCATGTGGTAATCACATTTTAAGGGCGTTTATATTTTATGCTTTTGGGTTGGACAACCAACTCCTTACAAGAGCCTTCAATTTCCAAGCAAATCAGTGAACATAATTGCTGAAATATAATAGTGTACATTTTAAAGAGAAATGCTATGAGATTTTTTAATACTGTAATCTTTTAAAAATAACCAGTGGAGATTCAACTAAGGGAAACTCCCTGTGCAGTGTTATCACGTTGTACGTTTTTCTCAATAGATCGAATCATCAATGATGCAGTTGTCTAAGCTGACGATAGGTAACATCCAACGACGTTAGACTGACCTTAACAATATTAGCACTATGTGAGGTCGAGTGAGGTGGGTGGGTGTTGGAAATAAGTTACCACAGGGAAGACTAAGTTTTATAAGACAGGGTTTAATAAAACCAAAAATGTCGTTTCAGATGTTTGGTCAAATTAAAGCTATCGGCGCTTTGTGTTCGTGTATGTACTGAATAAGAGGAAGTGATTTATTCTTTCAAATTTACTACGTCCATCAGATACAATAAAAGCTCAATTGTATCTCTGGCATGTCAAGATACTTCTCTTGGTATTGTAGACATAGACGGACAAATGATTTCTTTAAAAATGGTATATGTTAAAAGTCGTGACGTTGGTGATGAATTGATATTTACATAGGTGAGAAACGCACAATTACTGGCCCACCGCTGTAGTTGAGTAAAGTTCTGGGGACAGTTGGAGAGATACTACTCAGCTGACACTGGCGCATTTGGCATACTAGGCATATATTGAATCTTGACCATTAATATTCATCCAGGCGTGTACGTGGTGTTTTAGCTTGCATTGATATCTCTGCGTAATTTTTAGTACGGTGGCCGGTGTAGAATTGTGTCGAAGTGACCAAGTATTCATATAACCAACATGTTATAACAATGTGTGATCTCTGTATTTTGCTAAATACTTTGCACATGCATTTGCTTTAGACGGCAGCACGCACACTAATACGTTCCCATTCCTCACCACGTGTGAAATCTGCTAATAAAACGTAAAAAGTAACCTTCATGAAGACCAAGTTTGATCTCTCCTTGAGTTTTTCTTTGTTGGCACATTTTGGTGGAGTGCATTTTAACTGCTTTAATTCACTCTCTCACCACTGCATAACTTTATAAATCCTTTATATCTCAATACCATCTACTGCTTTTCGGATTTATTTGGTGTGGGACTATCCTTTACTGTGTGCTTTGTTTGTGTTCCAGAGCCGGTGTGCATATTTCCCCTTCTATTGGCAAAGCCGGCAAAATGGCCTGCGCCGTGTGTTAGAAGTAAGTTTTCACTTACTAGCAATACATGCTAAGTGTATTGTTTGCTTAGGAGATGTGGAGGATATGAGTTCACGACAATTTTTTTGGCATCGCAGATTAGGTAGTCCTGCACCGATTAAATCTATAATAACATGACATGATTGGGCACTTGGTGTATGTAATAGAAAGATCCATTCATTACTATAAAAATCTAAAAGATCTTTTTTAGCTCATCTGACATATAGTCAGGTCTGTTAGGGATATTTTGGTGCAGATTCTTCTAAAAGTACCAAATTTGGTCAAGAGGTAGCTTATACCATACTATTACGATTTCTGCCGGGCGCCAAGAAGGGCGCCCCTGGGGCCGCCATATTGGGCAAATCCAAAATGGCCGCCATCTGAGCTAAAGATCAATTGTAGTTCCAAAAGGGAAAGAGCTAGTATGATAAAAGTTTATATATTTATGGGGTTTTCGAGGTCAGAGAATCTGATTATGATGTTCTTACATCGAATTGAGGTTTCTTTGGGCTGTTACAATGGTCAAATCCAATATGGCTGCCATACGGGCAAATGCTGTATACTTAGATTTTCTAATCTCTTTCTATCTTTGGGGGGTGTAATGTTGGAATGAAACTAATTTGAGGGTTATCAGGGGCGTGTACAGGGGGGGGGGTCCAGGGGGTCCGGACCCCCCCACCCTGCTCGCGCAGAAAACAAATCTGAGGGGGTCTAATTTCAAAAATTTCGCGTGCTCGCAAGTTTGGGTTACGGTTAGACCCCCTCCTGGTCAAAATCCTGTACACGCCCCTGGTTATCAATCATTAACATGCACACATAAACATACTGACATACATTATCGTGAGGAAATAATAAAAAGAATGATTTAAGTACCAAATATTCGTGTAAATTTTTATTCTACGAAGCTCAAACATGGTGGACAATGGTGGACATGGCTTCAACAAGAATTATAATTTGCTTGATTTGTCTATTCCATATTGGTCATCTATTCCTACATGTATGTTAGGTTAACATAGTTACAGTTACACAGTTGTGTATAAAGAGACAAATACAACAGACAAGGTAGGCTTTCCGATATGGAATCTTTGGTTAGAAGTGATTACTGTCATGGTTTGTGTCCAGTTATATAATCAGTAAGTTCAACTGGGCACAACAGTGCTCTCGATATATGTATGGCCTGTGCCCATACATTTTAGCATTAAGTCCCACTAGTCGTTGCTGTCAACGTTGTTGCTACATCCGCTCTCGCATTTGCAGAGCATCGTGCACCTGACACCGGCGCGATTACACTTGCACCTTCCTGTGCATGACTTGAGGCAGCTGCAGTGCACCAGAAGGGTGCATGCTTCTGAAGCGTCACGGAGTGTAGTTCATAGCGGCTGCCAGGCACCCGTACCATCTTTTCGCCAGCCCCACTCACTGAAGTCGGGAATTCGTTGCTGCACTGTGGTAGACTGATTCCAGTAGAAGCTGGCCTGAAGTAGCGCTCGTTTGACATGCTGGAACAGTGCTGCTTGTGTAGGTGGGAGGTTCTCCAACATTCTGCTTTCAGTGGTGAATAGGCGATGCCGGGCCTCGTTGACACCATCTGCACCACATCCTTTGCTGTACATGAGAACAACTAGGCATTCGATCCGCTGCATATGTATCGACTCGAGAGTGAAGACATCAGGGTTTCGCGTGAGGGTCACCAATGTGTCGGTTAACTCTGGTAAGCTGGCCCATGCTGCCCAGGCAGTCTTCTTTCCAAAACCAAAAAACTGTGATGTTGTATCACACCCGGTTAGGCTGTGGAAGAAGGGTAGTGCAAAGGATTTTAAAGAACCAAGCTTGGTGAAGATGACATGGACGGGAATGTCACGGTAATGTTTGCCGCTACTGAGGCCTACCCAGAGCTCCGATAGGCCGAGATTCTCAAAAAATCGGACTGCCAAAACAACAACATCGCTATCCACGGTTCGGATATAGGCTGTTTTGTATCCATCTTCACCAAGCTTGGTCCTTCAAAATCCTTCGCACTACACCTCTTCCACAGCCTAACCGGGTGCGATACAACATCACAGTTTTTTGGTTGTGGAAAGAAGACTGCCTGGGCAGCATGGGCCAGCTTACCAGAGTTAACCGACACATTGGTGACCCTCACGCGAAACCCTGATGTCTTCACTCTCGATGCGTCAACTTTGAGTCGGACAGTGTGCGGTGGCCTCCCGATCGATCGGGAGCGGGTCGTATAGTGTGCGGGGGCTTAGTGCTGTGCACAGTGCAAAATCGTATAGTGTGCGGCTAGCATTAACTGCTCGACGTACGGTCTTGATATTCGGGACGTCGGGGAGGGGGGGGGGATCGTGAAAAGGACTCGGAATGTCGAATTTGGGGGTCAAGGGTCAAAGGTCAAGATGTGTCAATGGAGGGGGAATATTTCCCCCTTAACTTAAGGTATAGGAGGAAATACGGAATTGCGGCACAAATCTCAACGGCTCGACCTACGCTCTTAATATTCGATGTATAGTGTGATGGGGAGGAAACCCATCAACAGCGCGAAATTTGGGCTCACAGGTCAAAGGGCAGTGGGGGAAAGGTCAGATATCCGACATTTTCTGAAGACATGGTCTAATGGACCGAGTGCAAAACTTTTTTGTTTCAGCGCTGACCTACCGTTTTTATCACATTATTGAAAGGACCATGAAATCTACTTTCCGCTGACGTGCGAAGAGTAAGTGTCTGATAACCTTTTGACTCTCAAGAGGAGGGTTAAACATGGATTTGTTGACTGTTAACAAAGAACTGAACTGCTTTTGCTATTAGAGCCCCCTCCACCTGCAAAATTTAACTCGGGGGTCGAGCGGACTCCCAACCCTCAAAAAGAGGGAGTCCGCAGCAAAATGAGTCCGCAGTCTGAAGTTCAAAATTAAAGATATTAACAATAATGCATGTGCTTATTTTGAAGATTCATGCGGTGGCATGTCTGCCCAATTGTTAGCTCACCTTGACGTCGTCAAGCTGAGCTATTGCCATGGGTTGTCGTCCGTCGTACGTCCGTCCGTCAACATTTAGCTACGGTCAACGATAACTCAGGAACCGTTTGACCCACATGTTTGAAATTGGGTATAGTTGTTACTGCTATGCTCCCATATTAAACGTCCTATTTTGGAGCACGCCAGTCGACGTACTTTCGAGCCACAGCAATTTTTTGGCAAAAATGGGAATTGCCATTAGTCAGTTCAGGTTCAACGGATTTTGCTCATTTTTGGTATGTGAATGAATAAGGGCTAGGGGTTTTGATATAAAAAAAAAAAATGCAAATTAGGTAGGTTTATGCAATTTATGCAAAAAAACGCAGATAACAAACAGTCTGTGGTGTCACTCGTCTGGTTCGTTTTACAAGATTTCATTGACAATATCTTTAATGCAAAATTGGTATTTCCTCTCCACCCTGCCCATAAAACGTCTATATTAGCGTAAAGTTTTACAAAACATGTCAGAACGCAGCATAACCTATTTATTTAGAACGCCATCGCTACAAAGCGGGTATAGCACCATCTACCGTCACAAATTGTGATTCATTTTGGTTTATAAATTATTATTGCGATAAACAGATGGCAACCGTGTGCTACCGCCTAGAAAAACTCATACGAAGTAAACACTTCCATGCAACCAATTAACCTTTGACAAAAGTTGTGTTATGGGCAGGGAAACACCATTGTCACGTGGTACATAGCAGCTACGTCGAATAAGCGTATCCTCTCAATCTTACATGTTACACATCGGGAGCTCCGCTTTTAGGCAGTGCCTAAATCTGAATATTATAAAAACGTTAAATGGCGATCATTTAGGTGTAACGCCATCACTCGCCCTCATCTCAGACTTTCACATCTCAAACATTTATTTTCACATAAAAAATTACACATATAATTATCAAGAATATATAGTGGGAGTTCTCCCATATATACTCTTCGTTTCCATAATGTATGTCGATGGTTGCTCAATTAAAACTGACTTCTTCTCACTCACTCATTTGTGTCATTTTTTGTGGTGAGCTACAGTGTCATTGACACTCATCTTTAGACAGCTGAAAAATACGGTAATTCGGCGAGGCCGTGCTCTGTTCAGAACGAACTAGTTAGTATGGCAGAATTTTCAGGGAGTCACACGGACTCCTGCGTATGTCAAATCAGTGAGTCCGACAGTAAATCAGGGAGTATTTGACTCCGGACTTGCGTTAATTTCGCACCTTGAGATTAAAGGTGCCCTGCCTCGAAGTTTCAAGCGGAAAACATAAAATCAGGCAAACATGAATTATTTTAACATTGAACGTTTGTACTTGCCTATATATGTGTGATAGGTAAAAAAAAAGCTCAGGAATACGTTCATTCAAAGCTTTTAGACTACAAAGTTTCGGGTCTACACTGCGGCAATGTTGTGACGCGTCTCTTGTTGCCATGCAGTGATACCAAGCACTGAAGGTCATGAAGGCTGCAGCCTGCATATGCTTATAGATATCATACAACACGTGTTATATGATATCTATAGCTGTGCTGGTACGTGACCTGCGTCGACTCTTGCCGCCATGATACAGAACCGCGGTGAAATGCGTTTTTTGAGTTGTTTTTTCGTTGAGGGAATATAGGCTTAATACATATTTTTACAGTTTTATTTTCAAAGCTAACGTTCAGTTAAAGTGTAGTGAGTTATTTACTGTTTATTACGTTTTTAGCTCATCTGACATAGTCAGATGCAGCTTGTAGAATCGCATGATCGTCCGTGCGTCCGTCCGTCCGTGCGTCCGTGCGTCCTTCAACAGTTGGGCACAAATCTATTCGGCGTGTATGTGAACACATTTGGGACTAACAGGGTTTACTAGAATCCCACCACTCCACCACAGAGTCATCGCAGTAGACGTTAGATGAGCGCTGTCGCTCCGCGGCACTTGTTGCAAAGATCTTATAGTTATTCATCTCGTCCTCTCCTATTCCTCGCCTATTTCTACACCCACCCCACAACTATAATATACATGACACTCTGCATATAAAGTGTGAAGGGCTGCTGTTGGTTGTACATCAAATTTCCTTTTAGTTTTTCTTGGTATGGTGGCTTATTGGGGTTGTGATGCATGTGAAATGGCATCCCAGTAATCACAATGGTATTGGAGTTATATTATTTCCAAGAAACGTATTGATCATCATTATTTTGACTTTATTTCCTGCAGTCTGGGGCAGGATTCGCCTACATTTCAGTTCAACAGAATTGACAGTGGTTTATGTCCTTTGACTCACATTCACCTATAAACAGTTAACTACCTTCCTAGTTCTGATAGTAAAAATACTGAAAGTTGAAACAATACTCTTTGACAAGGAATTATTTCCAAATGATGTTTGCATAGCATGTGATTTGCCGAACAGTTGTATTCTGCATATAACACATCAATGTGCAGTCGGTATTGGAGCTTGAACCGGACGTTTTGTTTTTTTGTATTGTATGTAAGTGGATATTATTCTAGCCCTACCCTGTGGATAAATTTACTGACGTAGATAGCCTGTTGTTTAGTACAACAGATATTTGGGTATGGACATTTGTGTGATAGTATGTCTGTGCAGCTGTGAATTTGCATATGTGCACGTATGCGTGCGTGCGCGTGTCGGCATGTGTCACATTGTAGCTCAGACTTAAATGAAAGAACATCCTAAGAACTGAACAGAAATGTCAACCGCGTTATAAACTTATCACTTCTAAATCTTATTAGAATAAATTTTTGTTAAAATAAATTAAATTAAATTAATTTGTTTTTTTTACTTGCAGATGGTTTTTCGGCTAAACATGTTAGTGATCATGCTGTGCTTCGTAATGAACCGGCCATATCAGTTTTACTACTTTGTGCCGCTCGTCACTTTCTGGTTTCTAGTCATCTACTGCACAATGTGCATGCTGCCTCAAGTTAGTGCGACATCTGCAGATGGTGAGTCATCCATACTTGCATTTTCTTGCTATTAATAGGCACATAAAAATACGTTCTTTTGTTTAGATAATTTGCTACAGTGTTTCAATATAATGTGATATGGATACTTTTGTGCTGTGTATATGTCCTCTTATTTTTTAATACTTCAAACTTTTCTCTGATTATATTAAATTGAAAGAGACATTGTAGTCATAGCCCAACTGAATCTCTATTGTGATTAGCAGCACCAACAATGATGCCAACTGTGTAAACAAAAATGCCGTTGAAATTAATCAATTAACTAATAAATTTCTAAATAACTATTAGGAAGTAAAAACGGGTATAAATCATAAATGAAGCCCAATCTCAGTGAAGATTAGTGGTGGGACGATATGAGTAGCTCACGATACGATTCACATAACGATACACCTTTCACGATGCGATATGTCGTGGTACTTTCGAGGTAAACTACCTAGCAAGTTATACAGTCAACCTGGACATTACCAATCATGTGAATACTTACCATTCAGTATCGTCGAGCGCTTAGTAAACAACTTCTATTGAGCTGTGACTTGTCTCAAATGATTTGGATTTTATTATGTAGAGTATCGATATATATGTATCATCAAGGTTTGTTTCACGATACATTAATATCTATTGATGATTCTTCCCGCCCCTAATGAAGACGCTACAGTCGTGTTACAATGGTAGAAATCAACTTTTGATCAAGGAAGTCAAAAGCACTTCCTGCTCTCAAAAACAGGGAGTCTGCAGCAAAATGAGGGTGTCCCGAATCTGAGGTACAAAACTAATAATAACAGTTGCATGTGTGCTTATTTTGCAGATTAAACTAGTGATGAAAGTCAAAGGCACAATATTAAAGAACATGTTTCCCATACACCCGAACACAGCAAAAAAGGATTAAATGTTACGTACAAATGGAAACCAAACAAATTTCAAGTATAGTGTATATAAATATTAAACATTATTTTAAGGTGCTTAATGCAAAAAAAACAATATAATAAAAATATATAACTAATCAACTAACTTAAACTTAAAGGTAGCACATACATTCAAATTCATTCAACCGCTTGCTGTTGCCGTTTACCTTTACCTTTACCGTTTACCTGGCAGTCCTGAAATCGCTCTCACGAGATATTAGTGATTAGTGAATTGTTCCCATTACGAACACGATTTGAAAAGACTAAACCAAAAATGTGCCTACTTTTATATCTGCTCAGTGCATTTTGAAAAGTGTTTTTTTAGCAAGCTACTAAATCATCTGTCTTACATCAGCAACTTAGGAGGAAGCGCGGTATAAAACCCTATTATGCTGCGTGTACATTCTAGTCTACGGTTACGTGCTGTCAGCTTTTAACCACCAATCAGCAATACAACAAAGAGCAAAAGACACATTGGTGAACTCAAGGATTTTATTTTAACATTTAGAGAGAGCAAGTCAAATAGGATTGAAATAACTGATGTGAATAAGAATAAGTCGGCAACCGTCCATTTTCCAACCCTGCACCCTGGCTCGCGTGCACATGTCAGGAGTGCGATGACACGCAATAGGTGTGCGATGCTGTTTGATGTCCGTTTTCCTTTTACCTGGTCATAAGGTCGATCTTTTTCGCTGTCAGGTAATAGCTCCATGTTTCACACGATGAGCCGTGTGAGCAGTCACGTACGGCTGTGAGGCTCCTCCTTACTTCACGCATAGTCGGGTTGAAGGGTGGAGAGCGTGTAGCACCGTACAGCGTGTACGCGTGGGTCGTCAGATGATGAGATATATATAGGCACGTGTCGTTAGCTGTAGAATGACAGCCGCGAGTCGTCAGGCATATCTATACCTGTAGGTGGTTGGGTCGTGAAAGCATGTTACAGCATCACCTCACCACATTGCTGGTTTTACGGACAGTGTTCGTACAGCACCCCGCGTGGGCGTGTTGGGGTTCGGTATGATTTCTGCGCCTAATTGTTTTATTAGTTGAGATAGCGTTGTTTAATGTGCTGGTGTATGTACTAATTGTGTAATATGTACTGATACTGCATACCTGGTATTATGCATACCTGGTATTATCTTCAGTCGTGGATTTGCGAAGGTTTGTCGATTTGTCGATTATATTGCACGCTGGTTCCTGTTTTTAGAAGTATAAGTAGTAAAACACTGTTACCCACCTGCCTATTTCACTGGTTCAGACTATATTGATTACGGGCCCGGTTAACGAAACCTGAGCCTAGATTTATCATTGGTGCATAGATCACCTTGCGTAGGCATCAGCTATTCACTGTTATCAGAAGTGCTAGCACACTGTGCAAACGTCTTCAGTTTATAACGAATTATTTGTTGATATTCTGCAGCGTAACTGCTGAAATTCTGGCATTCGTACACAGTTTATACGGTCATACGTCGTGAGCCATGTATTTACGTTAGTCTCGCAGCTTGGTCGAGCCAAGGCTCCCCTACATGATTGTCTGGAGCCTTAGTATTATTTATTCCTGATTTGATGTATAACAAAACAATTAATGTGTATTTGGGTGGTTGGTTGGGCAACACAGATTTTTTTGGACCCCCAAAATCAACGTTAACTTCAACTTTCGAGCAACATTTATTTTTGTAGCCCGCAAGCTTCTGTTTCCCTCATAATCAGGCAATAATTATACAATATTGTACTTACATTACAGTATATATTTTGGAGGCTTGCAGGCTGAAAATATTTCTCCAGGTTATGGTTAAATGTCAAATAAACAGCTCAGTATAGGCCCCCTGTGAAGGCGAGCCAAAATCTGTGCTGTGGTTTTGGTTCGTATGTTGCTTATATGTGTACTTTCATTGCAGGGAGCCCATGGCATTATCTTTACATGGTTCTGAAGATAGTATTCCTGATTGCTATCATCACAATATTATTCCTGTCCGAGGTAATCCATTTTCATCTTGGATATCACCCGCAGCACTCTTTGTGGAATTAGTCACGTACCAGCATCACAGGCACTTGGAGCCTTTCAATAAAATATAATGCTAAATAAATACGAAATCTATTTACTACCAAAGTCTTAATGTTTCTATACTCTCTTTCACCTATTATTGCTGACAATTTCCTGTAAATGCCATCCAAATGCTCATCTGCAACAAACGCTGGCTGCCGCTGCACACTGACACATAAATATATAGCAGGTAGGAAAGGATGCTGCCAAAATTCGCTCGACGCTCGCTTGATTTCATCTGAATACAACACAAATATTCAACCATTCTACTCCATCTTTGTTTCTATTTGAAGAACAGTGTTCACTTGTTATAAAAACATACTGTCTGTGTTCGTAACTGAGCTGTGTCACGCGAAATCACACAAAGCCTGACGAAATTCTCGCGTTCGCTCCCGTTGAGCAGTTTATGTAAATGGCTGCAAGTACAGGGCTATAGGCGGCGTACTGCATTTTGGGAAACTACCACGCTGCTTTCCAACTCCCGTACGAGCCTCGTCAAAGCTGCCAGTGGAGCGTTGCAAAAATGTTGCAGCGTTGCGGCGCAAAAATGAGGTCACGAAGAGTGCCGGTGGGTGTTTCCTGATTCCGCCAGCCATTTACATAAACTGCGCAACGGGAGCGAACGCGAGAATTTTGTCAGGCTTTGTGTGATTTCGCGTGACACAGCTCGATTACGAACACAGACAGTATGTTTTTATAACAAGTGAACACTGTTCTTCAAATAGAAACAAAGATGGAGTAGAATGGTTGAATATTTGTGTTGTATTCGTATGAAATCAAGCGAGCGTCGAGTGAATTTTGGCAGCATGCTTTCCTACCTGCTATATATTTATGTGTCAGTGTGCAGCGGCAGCCAGCGTTTGTTGCAGATGAGCATTTGGACGGTATTTACAGGAAATTGTCGGCAATAATAGGTGAAAGAGAATATAGAAACATTAATACTTTGGTAGTAAATAGATTTCGTATTTATTTAGCATTATATTTTATTGAAACGCTCTAAGTGCCTGTGACCGACATGATCTGCTGTGCTATATCCGACACGTGCTCGCCTGCGAAAACATCCAAGCTTTAAAGTAATTATTGGGAGAGTTTTCCAGTGTTTTCCCCACTTTCATGATACCTACCGTTATTGCTTGAGTAACAGCAATTGTCTAGGGTAACGATAAAATGTCTTAGAACCTTCGTATTCACCAACACATGCACGATTACAATTTTGCGTTTTTGTTTGTTTACCGTTGCCATCTCTCGGACTCTCTTACGGTAGCCGCGAGACATCTATCAGGGTGCAGTAATGCATACAGTTGCACCGCATAAATCGGGTCAGAGTGTAAACACAGAGGTTCAATACTAGCGTAACAGGAGTGCAGTACTAATGCCGCGTAAAGTCTGTTATTATATAAGCTTGTGGATTACAAGTCGGATAGTAACACAGGAATCACAATGACAGAAAGTGCTCTGAATTATTGACATAAAAAGTCAATAATATTTATCACACAGAATTGCATGCCCCTTTGTTTTAATTATGTGCACTTGTTTTGAAGACGCCATTTGTGATTTTGTGAGTCGGGACACGATAACATTTATTGCTGGTATGATGTGGTCAAATCCATTTTTCTATGCTATAATTGCATACACACTACGATTTTATGCAGTTATAGTATCGAAAAATTGATTTGACCACATCATACCAACTCCAGATATTATCGTGTCCGGAGAATCCAAAATACAAATGGCGCCTTTAAACCAAGTGCATATAATTATAACAAAAGAGCGTGCAATTCTTTATGGTAAATATTATTGACTTTTTATGTAAATAATTCAGAGCATTTTTCTGTTATTGTCATTCTCGTATTACTATCTGACTGGTAATCCACAAGCTTCTCTAATAACAGACTTTACGCAGCATTAGTATTACACTCCTGTTACGCTAGTATGAACCTCTCTGTTTACACTCTGACCTGATTTCTGCGGTGCGAGTATTTGCATTACTACACCCTGGTTGATGTCTCGCGCTACCGCGAGAAAATCCGAGAGATGGCAACAGAACAGACTTGCAATCGTAGGCCTACATGTTTTGGTGAATACAAAGGTTCTAAGACATTTTATTGTTACTCAAGCAATAACGGTGGGGAAACCCCTGGAAAACTCTCGTAGTAATTACTTTAAAATATCACAGCTATATGTATTATTTTGAGAAGATCGGCGGAAGAGACAAGAAGTGGAGTCACATTATCGTCGTAGAATTTATTTTGTGCATGGGTTTCGAAAACATTGCTTTGTCAAGCTTTCAATTATGCCTAAGTATTGTCGTTATAGATGTGGCAAGTTATTATTTTTCAAGACATCGGGAGATATCAAGATATCATAATTGACAGTCAGTTAATTATGTTACTCCTGAGGTTGTTATTTAGGGCCAGTGTCTCACATTGCAGTAGGCCCTACCGATTGATTGGTACCTATTTTTCATCAGAGATATTATCAACAGTATGCACCACAAGCGCTTGAGGCAAGTTACAAAAGAGACAAACACTCCAGAAAATAAAATGTTGCATTTAATAACAAGTGCCGCGGAGCGACAGCGCTCATCTAACGTCTACTGCGGTGACTCTGTGGTGGAACGAGTTTTTCCCCGTATATCTCAAGAGGTTTTAATACTAATTCCTATGAGCCAATGCATATGATAAATTCTATATTTTGTAAATTTAAAATGGTTACACTCACATTGGGATGAACAGGTCTTCAGCAGTGAGTCTTCAATTAATATCAGAAACAGCATGAATGTTGACCAATGACTCAATAAATCCATCCATCAATCAATCAAACAATAAATTTAACACAAATTCGTTTAAAAGATATAATCACAAAAAATATAGTAATCGGGTGTACAATGGTATAATCACAACCTATACACCAAGTAAATAATGGTGACTCTGTTGGTGTAGATTTTTCTGCTACGTCTAAATGCCTTCTAGTATTTTACTACCCTCTCATCATGCTTTGTATTGGTGCGAAATATATGTAGCCTAAATATATGTAATGTCCTTTTTCGCAGGTTTTATTCGAAAAGATCTTTGTCACTCGTCCTTTCAAGGCACTATTTGTGACAAGTGATGATTCTGTGAAAGAGTGGTGGTTTCGCTGGCAGCTTGACAGATATGTATGTAAATACTTGGATTTAGCAACTAGATATAACTAATCTGTCATTTGGCTTTTTCCTTGTTAACAAAATGTATTATATACATAGACCCAGTTGTATATTTAAAATTCGGTTAATATTAATAATTTGTACCTAAAATGATACAATTTCGTTGCACTGGTGAGAGGGTTCACAGAATATATATATATCACAGAATATTAAAGTCGTGCCATGCCAACCTTGTCATGCAAGCAGTTGTTAGCCATGAGATATTTTTCAATGGCAGCTGATGTTTTAGAAAGTGAATAATTTTACCATAGGATAGGGAATTGAGATGTTTAACAGATGCTAAGCCACATGATCACGGTTAAGTATAGTGTAAATGTCCGTGCCTAATGCACACTGTACTTTTCTTGTGTGTAAAAGTCTAGGAAACGTGGGTTCCTCGACTTTTACAAAGTCTGCGTGTGGAGTGTTGTATGTGTCGTCTCGGGCGTAGGTGGGTGGGGGTGGGGGGTATTTGTTAAGTGATTGCCACGCGTTTCTATTTATGTCTTGCTGTAACCTGTTCTTGCTGTTCTGTAATTTGTTGGTGTCACCTTAACGGTTAGATGTAGAGAAATCAAGTAATCATGGAAGTATCATGGAATTGAGGCTCTGCAAAGGCAGAGACTTCAGTTGCATTTGCAGTTCGTGATATCACAAGAAGGAAACAACCTAGATTCATAATGTTTGAGCATGGAAGGAATTTTTTTCATATAACTTAAATTTTCACATGGATGTCAAGCATGCACGACTGTTTTGCCCAAATGTGTAGTTTACAGTATGTGTAGAGCATAAAATTTATCTTAGCATATTTCTACATTGCAAATTAAGTGAGTAAAAGCTATTGTATGTACATGTGAAAGACGAAAACTTCATTTTCAAAATCAAAATGTCGATTTTAAAAATTGTATAGGAAAACGTTCACTATTTTTTATTCATGCATTGGATTTCTCGAGAGAATATATTATACGTTACAATATAAGGAGTATAACATGTGTTATCCCAAATTTTTAACAGGTTTTTTCATCAAATATTGGTATCGATAAAACCCAAAATATTTACTATCCTAATTATAATCCTAAACTTATTTCATGCTTTTCACATACAAACGTTTTGTTCTGAATTATGATGAGAATTGCGATTTCCATGTGAGCCATATTATAGAGGACTGAACGGCTCAAGGGGATAGTTCAAATTAAAACGGCTATGACTACATTTAGATGTAACTACAGTTTGTTGCTGCAAGACTGTAGCATTGTTGCGATGGCTGCTGCGTTCTAAACCATGCCACCTCACCACTACAGCACCTACCCCCATACCTCCACCGCCGCCACCACCATCGCCACCACCGCCGCCACCACCATCGCGAACACCACGCGCCAGCACCAAGCAGCAACAACAACAACACGGGTCCCAGCAGCTGAGCGGTAGATTTCAACGTGATATCCTTGTACTGCTGCGAATGATCTGCATGCCAAATAAAGACTCAGCAGCACTGCACGAATTCTCTCTGTTTCCAGAGCGTAGTCTTCGGCGTGATATTTGGCTATGCCTACTTCCTGTTGAAAAGGTTCGAGCTGCTAGATGACAAAGGCAATGGGAGCTTGTTCTCCCGAGGCGTGTGTTGGATAGTGTGCTTGTTGTCGGTAATAGGCATAATGGTAAGTGTTCATGAGACTGCTGTTTTTGTTAGCAGACGTCTCGCTGTTTTGCGTCATGATGATTTCTTTGTACTCTGAACTGAACTGAACTACTGTACTTGAAAAGGCAGCGCACCGTAATTCGGCCTTCGAGTATCAATGTGACCATATGCATTGCATGTACTTAAAGTGATTTCGTCACCGTAAATAATATAAAAAAATATAAAAATATTTCCACTTTTTCACAAAATATAAGTCATTCTGTTCACTTTTTACGGTTAAATTGCTGCATTATACTTCCTATTTTACTATATTGTTCGATGTGAACATACACTCGTGACTCATACATAGCCCATAGCAAGCAATTAATCACAAGTCAGGAACATAATATCAAATCGTCCAGGTTTTTTGGATTTTTTATTACTAGTTGAGAAACAATCTTATCAGGTAAGAATTTGACGATACATTTAGTCCCATTAGTTCTTACTTTTAATGTAAACAAATGGCAACAAAAATTGAACAAATTTTATCATAGAAAATTTGTGACGTAGTCAATTTAACGTGAGTGTGTGTGTATATATATATAATTATGTATGAGTGTGTGTCTGTGACTTTCAGAGCTATACAACATTTACCTTTTTCTGCAAAACGAAGCCTGAATGCAACGAGGTTCATCCCTATGTAGCTTTTATACCGGTAAGAATCTTGTTCATACTCTATAGAAACAGTGCTACTTTGGAAATACCGTACCACCTTGTCAACAATGGCCATTTCTAATTTTACTGCTGTTTTTGGCGGCTACTAGCATCACGAAAGTGGGGTCCTTTTCTCGTGTTTTTTTTTTTCTTTTGTGCTATGTCATTCTCCACCATCTCATCCAGGATTTCATCAGGATGTACTGAGTGTAGGTACAGTGTACATACTTAACTCTACCACTCGATAGCCTGATATAAGTAAATTACGATTGCATTGCAATTGTTACAGCGTTACTGCGTGTATTTACAGATAACCTCCTACATTATTTTGCGCAATGTTGCGGGATTCATGCGAACGAGATACAGCACTTTCTTTGCTTGGTTTGGCAAGATATCATTAGAGGTAAGTTGCGACGGTGGGAACATTACTGTTACCAGTTATGTAACAGAATAGCTCAGTTCTATTCATATTCTATTCTATATCATGTTTGCTGCATGCAACTTACTGCCACGTGATACTGGTAGCAATGTGTTTCTTGGCTCAGTGACACTCATTTAGCTGGTAATGTGGGGTGAGTTGCAAACACCAGTAAGTCAATGTAGTACAAAAATGGTCCACTTGTAAATTTGAGTTGGTAGTTTTGTTGGAGTTTTTATTTTGCAACGTATTCTCTTCCCCCCCCCCACCCCACATCCCTATTCACAGTAGAAACATTCAGTGCATGAAATTAATGACCTTCCAACCACCATGGTTGTTAAAATACATTTGACTCAAAAGTTGCATCGTTTTTTTTCCACTAATTAATGGTTTGTCTGGGCTGGTTTTTTTTAAATCTGACAGACCACTGGTCTTGTGTAAATAATTCTCAATTCTATTTCCTGGACGTTCCGCAGCAGATATACGCGCGAAGCGCGAACAGCGCCACCTGTTGGCGCCATTTCATATAGTTCGCTGCTCCCCATCAAACCACTTCCATGGTTATGTAGAATCAGGGTGTTATCGGTCAATTCAGCAGTTCTGGCGCTTGGACAAACCTTTGGATTATGCACGTAGGGCGAGAATAACTGCAATGGTCGTAATTGGAGGTTTTTTTGGTTGGCGCGTTAGTTGTTTTTTATGCACTATGCACTATGCACTATGCACTATGCACTA